>NC_042615.1:659621086-659905615 GCF_901001135.1 Rhinatrema bivittatum | reverse complement strand
TCTGGTGGGCACATGACTCTATGTTTGCCAGCCATCCAGGGCGAGCGTGAACCCTAGCACTGCTCCAGCGGTTCTTCTGGTGGCCCACTATGGTCTCTCTGATGCTAAAGCGTATGTCGATTCCTGCAATACTTGTGCTCAGCAAAAAACCCTGGTCGGACGACCATGGGGGTTAGCTCCAGCCCTCCCAGGTCCTGAAGAACATTGGACACACCTCTCCATGGATTTCATCGTGAATTTACCACTATCCAGAGGGACACATGGTCAAATGGGTTACTATAGATAGATTTTCTAAAATGACCCATTTTGTACCACTACCACCGGGCCTACCATCCACTCTTGAATTGGCACGTCTGTTCTTTCGTCACATTTTTCGACTACACGGCTTGCCCAAGGACGTTGTCTCTGACAGGGGCCCACAATTTGTTGCCCGACATGGGCGTGCACTTTATTGCAAATTTGGCATCAATATCAGCTTAAAAACAGCGTAACATCCACAAGCCAATGGACAAGCTGAGCGTATGAACCGCTTCTTAAAGTCATTCCTCCACGCTTATATAAATGACCGTCAAGACATTGGTCCGAACTTCTTCCTTGGGCGGAGTTTTCCCGCAACTCCCATATTGCCGCTGCCACAGGTATGTCGCCCTTTTCCATTATCTATGGGAAGCAAACCACGACACACCTCTGCCCATACTGTTAGCAGTACCTTCTCCTTCTGCGCAAGCCTCTGCTAATGCCCTCAAGGCCCTCTGGAATCAGACGATTCTTCGCTTACGCCAGCCGCTTCCCGGGCCAAGACTCTGCTGACAGCCATCGATGCTCGGCTCCTGAGTTTCTCCATGGCCAGAAAGTCTGGTTAAGCACCCCGGAATATTCGACTTAAAATACCTTCCCAGATGTTTGCACCAAAAGGTATATTGGATCTTTCTAATTATTTGTCATGTTGGACCAGTTACATACCAGCTTCAGCTGCCACTTACATAATAAGTTCCATGCAACACTGTTGAAGTCTGTGGTTTTATCTTGGCCTTCGCGAAAAGCTCCTGAACCCACTCCATTGGTTTCGGAGACCGACATCACCTACTAGGTTCAAGAAATCCTTGATGTTCACAGTAGGGGCTGCCGGTGGAAATACCTCCTTTCCTGGGAGGGTTACGGCCCTGAAAGAAAATTTGTGGGAGTGAGCTCATAACATCCTGGATAAAAACCTCCTCCTTCAATTTCATTGTGCCCATTTGGGCAAACCAAGACCTCAAAGGGGGCATAAAGGGGGGGTACTGTAAGCGTGCCAGCCGCAGCAGACCCGCGGCTTGGCCCCCTTACCTCTCTGAAGTGTATCCAGTGCCTGGTTCCCTCGTCCCTGGTGATGGTAGGCCTCCAGCTCCGTCCTTGTGCCACCCCTGGTGTCTCTGGCTCAGCCACGGTTCCTGGTGCTCTGTGTCAGGCCTCTCCACATGGCCCGCGGAGAGATGCCACCTCTCAGCCACCGCACCTCCTCCCCAGGAGCGCACGCGCATATCTCTACGGCTTAGTAGGGCCCACGGCAGGAAGAGAGCCGCGGCCCTGGATGAAGACATCAGCGGAGCTCCAGTATTTAAGCCTGGACTCCACTTCCTAAGATTGCCTTTGCAACAGGTCTCCTCACTGGTTTAGTACTCATTGCCTCCTTGTGATTCTCCATGTTCCTGGTTCCTGATCCTCGTTGAATCCTGTTCCTGATTTCCTCGTTCCTGCATTCCTGATCTTCAACCCTTCCTTGGATTGCCTTCAAGGACTTTTGACTCTGCTTTGCCTGACCATGCCGTTGACTCTCTCCAAGCCTGGACCTTTGCTTTGTCTGACCATGCCGTTGACTCTCTCCAAGTCCGGACCTCTGCATTGCCTGACTACTCCGTTGCTTCTCTCAAGACCCAGACCTTAGCATTACCTGACTTCGCTTTTGACTCTCTCCTTGCTAGACCTCAGCCTTGCTTGCCACTGCTTCCAGATTTCCACCAGCCCTGTCTCCAGCTTGCCCTATGATGCCTCTTCAGTCTACGTCCTGGACCTGGCCTATTCAGGCTTCGGCCTGTTTTTGCTCGGGCGCCCCCTGTCTGACTTTGGCTCTATTGGTGCCTGGGTCTCCAGGACTCTGTCTCATTCAGTACATACTGTCACTCTCTCATGTTGCTGCCTCTGGGCTGACCTCGATCCTTCCATTGACATTGACTGTCGGAGGCCCACCTACGTCCAGCCAGCCCCGGCACCCAAAGACTCAACTTGCAGGGAATGAGGGCTGGTACTGGTGAAGCACCAGCTGACCTCCATCCATCAGCCCTCTTCGCCTGCCGTGGACCCATAGGATCCCTCCTATGGGTTGCGTCAACCCCGCCTCGGCCCAAGGATCCACCTCTGATGCAACAGTTTCTATATGATTTACTCTATGATTGCTTTTATTTAGAAGGGCAGAGCTAATGGTCCCACATGTCAGAGAGAAACCCTGGACAAAATGGCAATTACAAATCTTGAGTACAAAATACAAGAATTCACTAATTCAAATTTGTTCTGAGACCAGCAGTAGTTTTTTATTATTAGTTAGTTTGGCAATATTTTAAGGAGGGCTAGTAGACAAAGAAAACAGCTCAGTGCATATACGATCCTGAAGACATAAATCCCTGACGCACAGAAGGATGGATGAACTCCTGCTGAGAGCTAAACTGAGAGAGGTTAGCACAACAAACTCTGCAATGAACCGGAGTTCTCAGCACTATTTCAGCCCTTCCATGAGATAATGCTTGTGGCCACTGACTTGTGAGATAGAGAGTGCTCATCCATAAATTGGCAGCTTTTTTGCTAGACCTTTGTATACATATATATATTTCCCTGTTAGTTGGGGAAGGTTTTTTACCTTGCTTATTGAGCTGATATATAACCTGTTTTTGTTATTGACACAGACGTTCTTATAAGGTATGTTTGTACATATATTATACAGAAAAATATAGCTTTTCATATTTTCATGTAAGCCATACTCAGGTGTCATTATTTTCTTAGTGTGTTCTTAAGGGTCGTGGTTCCCTGGGACAGCGGCTAATGACACTGTCCCAACCCGTCCCCCCCCCCCCCCCCCGCTGTTCCCCTCTCTGCCCAGACCACGCCCATGGCCCACCCCTTTTTCAGGGCCTGGTACTTCTGTGCATAACAGGGGGTATGCGCATGGCGAGGCCGGTTCTAAAATGCGCGCAGCATGTGCAAGGCCCGACCACACACATAACTCCCTGTTTTTATGTGCATGGCCCTTTTCAAATCGTGTCTTAAGTGCAACCCCCCCCCCCTTCCACCCCTGCACACACAACATATGCTGTCCCATGCATATACATGCTCTTTTACCCATGCATACTGTCTTGCACAAATGCACATACTTTCTCTCACATGTCCCATGCACATGCTCTCTCATATATATACACACAAGCCTTCTCACAAACACACACACACTCTCCATCTACCTCACTCACACATGCTGTTAATCAGGCTGTCTCTCCCTTTCTTTTTTGGCTGTGAGCAGGTTGAGCTCAGCAGGTAGCCAGGGCCTCTCATTTCCTCCTGCTACTAGTAGCTGCTGGGCCTCCTCTCTTCTTCAGCACCCAATGGGTTGGGCTTTGTTGACAACCCACCAGGTCTCCTTTCTACAACTGCTGGTGGGTTAAACTCCTTTTTTCTTCGGCTGCTAGCAGAGCTTCTTCTGTTTTTCAGCCACCAGCATGGACTCCGCAGGTGGCTGCTGGGCCTCATCACTTCTTCAGACCTATGGGCAGATCATTTCTCTATGCTTTTGAAAGGTTCTTCTTCTGGCCCTCAGGAATAGAACCCCATTGGCACAACATCGATGTGTGCTCTGTAAGTGGGAACCCTCTGGGCATGTCATTAAATGTTTTTGACAGCAAGATGGGGTGTCTGCCAAAAAGCATTGTAAGGGACAATTTTGTCTCTCCAAAATTTTGCCACATAAGATGACTGCCTCAACCTGCCTCATTATAGGATTGCCCCAGATGAAAGTTGTTGTGCTGGAGGTGGACCCTTGGCCTGGTGCAGGATTGGTATGACCCTCCGGGTGGACCCAGAGAGCACCTGCCACCAGGAGGCAGAGCACAGGAGAGACAGAGGCTAGCTGGAGCTTCACCAGTAGCAACCCGTGGTTCCCTCAGGTTGAGCTCTTGGTTACCCAGGCTGCCTGGTCTTAGGTGGGCCTTGCAGGGTCTCCCAGAGAAGAAGTGCAGAGGAGCACCTACCACGAACAAGGGTGCACAGTCGATGTCCAAACAGGAATGTCCAGAGGTCACAAGGGGCCAGAACAAAGAGTCCAAGTGGATAGCGAGGATCAAGGCCAGAGTAACAGTTCAGAATGGTCAGCTGAAGCAGGGGTCAGTACCTGTAGTCAATTCGGAAGTAGTCAGGTCAGGCAGAGGTCATGTTCCAGGCAGCAATCAGGAGTAGTCAGTGGTCTGGCAGAGGTCGGTTCCAAGCAGCAATCAGGAGTAGTCAGAGAACAGGCAGAGGTCAGGTCCAGGCAGCAATCAAGAATAGTCAGGAGCAAGCAATGGTCAGTACTGTGAGATCAGTCTGAAGGGTACTACCAGGGATGGAGAGACGAAGGGACAGGAGACACTGGAACAGGAGACGCTGGAACAGGAGACACTGGAACAAGCGACACTGGAAGGAAAACTAGACTCACCGGAGTGTACGACCCGATTACCAAGGCACCGTTCAGGGGAACGGGCCTTGCCTTATATAGAAGGATTGTTTGATGTCATCAAGGAGCACCAGGTTCGTGTTTCCCACACTTGGCCCTTTAAATAGGGTGATATTGGCCACGTACGCACCTAGGGGCAGGGCCGAGGACCAGGAAGCCACAGACCCCTATGGGAGCTCCACTGTGAGGCCGGCATCGGAGACGGTGAGTGGGGGAGCCAGGGATGCTGCGAACTAGCTGCGGCAGCAGAGGAGGTAAGCCCAGAGCTTGTGAATAGAAGGGAGATGTGAGCGGGACTGGCTGCGAGCGGGTGCGGCCAGGAAGCGCAACAGTACCCACCTTCTAGGCCTCCCCCTTACCATCCTGGGCTTGTCAGGATAGGCCCTGTGGAACTCTGCGAGGAGATTCTTTTCATATATATGGTGGGAGGGCTCCCAGGAGTTCTCTTCCGGACCGAAGCCCTCCCACGACAGGAGGTATTCCCATTGACATCTTTTTCCTCAGACGTTTCAGAACCTCCTTTACCTGGAGGGACGTCCTCGGGTTCAGCGGTGAGCTGTGACGGAGCAGGAGGCCTGCAAGAAGACCAGTTCAAGAGCAAAGGTTTTAATAAGGAGACATGGAATGTGTTGTGGATTCCCATGGAGGCAGGCAGCTGCAGCTGATAAGTAACTGCTCCTATTTCTCGGATGATTGGAAATGGTCCAATGAACCTGGAAGTCAATCGCTGTGATGGCATATGTAACTTGATGTGTTTTGTGCTGAGTCAAACTTTCTGGCCTGCTTGGAACAGAGGTGCAGTGCGACAGTGGACATCAGTAACACGTTTGACTTTCTCGGCTGCCTGACCCAGTCTGTCCTTGACCTGGTTCCAGAGATGGAGAATCGTCTGTGCCATGGACTGAGCTGCAAGCAAGGGTACGGAGGGTGGCACTAGAAGAGGTAAGCATGGCTGACGACCGAATACTATGGAAAAGGGAGAGTCGTCGGTGGCAGAGGCGAGATAAGTATTGTGGGACAACTTTGCCAGGGCAAGAGGTTGGCCAAGTTGTCCTGTTGATCGATTATGTAGGATTTCAGGAAAGTTTTTAATGAGCGGTTTGTCCTCTCGGCTTGGCCGTTCGCTTGGGGGTGATAGGCCGACGTCAGGCTCAGGGTGATGTTTAAACTTTGTGCACAGAGACTTCCAGTACTTGACTGCGAATTGTGGCCCAAGATCGGAAACAATCTCCTTGGGTAATCTATGTAGTCGGAATACATGATGCAGGAAGAGTTTTGCCAGTTCAAGAGCTGAAGGGAGGCTCTGTAGTGGAACGAAGTGGGCCATTTTTGAAAAGCGGTCGATAATAACCCAGATGACCGTATTGCCTTTTGATGGGGGCAGATCGACGATGAAGTCAGTAGAGATGCTTGACCAGGGTTTGGTGGGAGCCGGAAGAGGCTGGAGGAGTCCCCAAGGGTGGCTGGTTAGAGGCTTCTGCTGTGCAGAGAGGGCAGGAATCTACATAACTGCGGGAGTCCTTACCCATGCTGGGCCACCAGGAATGTCTTCTTAACATCTCAAGGGTCCGAAAGCCGGGATGGCCAGCCAACTTTGAGTCATGAGCCTAGTGGAGGACACGCTGTCGGAGATGGTGTGGGACCACCGTCTTCCTAGCTGGCACGGTGTGGGTATCCGCGATGGTTATACAGGCTGGGTCAATGATGTGCTTGGGAGTTTCAGGCATATCTTCTGGTTCAAGAGAGCGAGAGAGAGCATCCGCTCGGGTGTTCTTTGCTGTGGGGCGGTAGCAGAGTTCAAAGTTAAAACGCTCAAAGAACAGCACCCAGCGGGCCTGTCTGGTGTTCAATAGTTGAGCCTCTTTTGTTTGAGGTTCTTGTGGTCTGTAAAGATCGTGAATTTATGTTGGGATCCTTCTAACCAGGGGTGCCACTCTTGAAGAGCCAATTTCACAGCTAAGAGCTCACGGTCACCAATTGTGTAGTTCGGGCGAAAACTTGTGAGAATAGAAGGAGCAGGGAACAATGACCCCCTTGGAGGAATATTGGCTCAGGACCGCCCCTTCCCCAATTGTGGAGGTGTCGACTTTGAAGACGAAGGGATGGTTAGGATCTGGGTGACATAGACAAGGTCCGGTGCAGAAGGCCTCTTTCAAGGCCTGGAAAGCAGATTGAGGCTTGGGACTCCAAACTTGAAGGTTACTACCTTTCCTAGTCATGGCCGTGAGTGGAGCAGCTAGCGTGGAGTAGTTAGCGATGAAGTTTCTGTAATAATTTGTAAATCCGAGAAATCTTTGTAAGGCACAGAGGCCTGCTGGCTGGGGCTAGTCTCAAATAATTTGGAGTTTCTAAGGGTACATGGTGAAGCCACGATTGGAGATGATGTAGCCCGTAATTGGCAATAACATAGTCTTGTAGCTGAGACCGTAGTCTCTCCACAGATGAATCCAACACTTCTAATGTTCACTGTTGTTCTCTGACATGGGCAGCTAGGCCAGGGATGGCCTGCAAGGTGGGAGACTCTGCCGAGTCCATGACCTTGGAACCTGTTGTGCTGGAGGTGGACCTTTGGCCTGGTGCAGGATTGGTACGGCCCTCCGGTTGGACCCGGAGAGCGCCTACCACCAGGAGGCGGAGCACAGGAGGAGACAGAGGCTAGGTGGAGCTTCATCAATAGCAACCTGGGGTTCCTTCAGGTTGATCCCTTGGTTATGCAGACCATCTGGTCTTAGGTGGGCCTTGTAGGGTCTCCCAGATAGGAAGTGCGGAGGAATGCCCACCATGAACAAGGGTGCACAGTTAATGTCCAAACAGGAATGTCCAGAGGTCACAAGGGGCTAGAACAAAGAGTCCAAGTGGATAGTGAGGATCAAGGCCAGAGTAACAGTTCAGGATGGTCAGCTGAAGCAGGGGTCAGTACCTGTAGTCAATCCAGAAATAGTCAGGTCATGCAGAGGTCACATTCCAGGCAGCGATCAGGAGAAGTCAGTGTTCAGGCAGAGGTCGGTTCCAGGCAGTGATCAGGAATAGTCAGAGAACAGGCAGACGTCATGTCTAGGGAGCAAGCAATGGTCAGTACCATGAGATCAGTCTGAAGGGTACTACCAGGGATGGAGAAATGAAGGAAGAGGGGGCCCTCTTTTTTAGAATGGGGCTTGGAATTGCTCGATGTTTGGCTTATCTTGCACCCTGGGGAAAAGGTTTTACTCACTTATCCAGGGCACATGGTACCCTTTCCTGCTTGGACTATTTTTTGGTCAGCGTGAGTGGTCTGTCCAAGGTACGTGCGGCTAATATTAATACCATTATCATTTATGATCATGCTCCCGTACGCTTAGACTTGGTATTTGATTCTGTTAGCCCCGCCTCCTATCATTGGCGCTTTCCATTCTATTTAGCTCAGGATGTTAAATTTCAGGAGTATTTGCGTGCTAAATGGGCTGAATATGCAGAATTTAATGCACAACATATCACGTCCCCGGTGCTCTTTTGGTATTCTGCAAAGGCTGTGATTAGGGGGGATATCATCTCATATATGGCACATAGAAAGAAGGCTATGGACCATAAAATTGTGACACTGACAACCCAATTAAATAGTGTACGGTCTATTTTGAATCAGGCTAACACGAGTATGGTGCGAGCGCAGTTTTTGACACTTCAAGGGGAAATTAATATGTTGCTACATCAGCGGGCCCAGAAGAGCTTCCTGTACTACCAGTATAAGCTCTATCAGTATAGAAATAAGTCTGGTAAATTGCTAGCAAATCTGGTGGTTCCCAACATATACCAGCCTTGCGTTCTCCTTCGGGTCGGACACTCACAGACACCGCTGCCATTTTACAGTGATTCCGGGAGCTCTATAACTCCCGGATGGGTGGGATAGGGAAGCCTGTGATAGGTTTTGCTCCCAATTGAATCTTCCAATGCTCACTTTGGAACAGAAACTTGGCTTGAATGTGCCAATTATGTTGGAAGAGGGTCAGTTGGTTATTCAGAAGGCAAAATGTCTTAAAGCTCCAGGGCCCAATGGTTATGGAGCTGAATTCTACAAAGGTATGGTGGACCTGGTGGGAACCCCCATGGTATGCATTTTTTCAGACTTGCTGGAGATTGGTTCCTTCCCTGTCCACTCAAATATTGCGAACATTACGCTTATTCATAAGCCTGGGAAGGACCTGTTATTTCCTGAATCCTATTGCCCAATCTCCCTTTTAAATTTCGATCAAAAGATTCTCGCGAAAATAATGGCGGACCGATTGGCGGAAGTACTCCATTCACTTATTGGGAGGGATCAGGTGGGGTTTATTTGAAAACGTTATGCGCTCACGAACATTCACAAAGTATTGTCTGCTAGGGATGTGAATCGTTTTAGGACGATTAAAATTATCGTCCGATAATTTTAATATCGTCTTAACCGTTATGGAACACAATACAATACAGATTCTAACGATTTATCGTTATAAATCGTTAGAATCGTGAGCCGGCACACTAAAACCCCCTAAAACCCACCCCCGACCCTTTAAATTAAATCCCCCACCCTCCCGAACCCCCCCCCCCAATAACTTAAATAACCTGCGGGTCCAGCGGCGGTCCGGAACGGCAGCGGTCCGGAACGGGCTCCTGCTCCTGAATCTTGTCGTCTTCAGCCGGCGCCATTTTCCAAAATGGCGCCGAAAAATGGCGGCAGCCATAGACGAAAAAGATTGGACGGCAGGAGGTCCTTCCGGCCCCCCGCTGGACTTTTGGCAAGTCTCGTGGGGGTCAGGAGGCCCCCCACAAGCTGGCCAAAAGTTCCTGGAGGTCCAGCGGGGGTCAGGGAGCGATTTCCCGCCGCGAATCGTTTTCGTACGGAAAATGGCGCCGGCAGGAGATCGACTGCAGGAGGTCGTTCAGCGAGGGTTCTGGCGCCTCGCTGAACGACCTCCTGCAGTCGATCTCCTGCCGGCGCCATTTTCCGTACGAAAACGATTCACGGCGGGAAATCGCTCCCTGACCCCCGCTGGACCTCCAGGAACTTTTGGCCAGCTTGTGGGGGGCCTCCTGACCCCCACGAGACTTGCCAAAAGTCCAGCGGGGGTCCGGAAGGACCTCCTGCCGTCCAATCTTTTTCGTCTATGGCCGCCGCCATTTTTCGGCGCCATTTTGGAAAATGGCGCCGGCTGAAGACGACAAGATTCAGGAGCAGGAGCCCGTTCCGGACCGCTGCCGTTCCGGACCGCCGCTGGACCCGCAGGTTATTTAAGTTATTTGGGGGGGGGTTTGGGAGGGTGGGGGATTTAATTTAAAGGGTCGGGGGTGGGTTTTAGGGGGTTTTAATGTGCCGGTTTTTCGATTTTTCGATTTTTCGATTTTTAACGATTTTTCACGATATTTTACCCCCCCAAACGGCAACAATACGATTCCCTCCCCCTCCCAGCCGAAATCGATCGTTAAGACGATCGAGGACACGATTCACATCCCTATTGTCTGCTATGACGATGTGCCAACAAATGGGAGCCCCATTCCTGGCTATGTTTTGATGCTGAGAAAGCCTTCAATAGGGTGGAATGGGAGTATCCCTTTCATGTTCTGCATATGATGGAATTTGACGGTCTATTTTTTGCTGCCATCCATCTCTTGTATCGGGCCCCAGAAGTGGTTATCATAGCTAATGGTTTGGAATCAGAGGCTTTCCCTGTCACTAGGTGAACACATCAGGGCTGCCCTCTTTCCCCGTTATTATTTCTTCGCCAGTTGGAACCTTTACTTATATCAATACAGTTGGCCAAGGGGGTAAAGGGTATGCGGTTTCAGTCTGTTACCTTTAAGTATGCAGCCTTTGCGGTTGATATTCTAGTCTTTCTTACAGACCTCCATGGATCCCTTCATCCTCCAACTCATTTGGGCTTTTGGGGTCTTCTTGGGTATACAGTTAAATATGAATAAATCTACAGTGTTGGCATACTCGGACGACCTCCAAACGAACTGGGGAGATGATTTCCCGCTGCAGTGGGCTGTTAACTCTTTCACCTTGGGTTGTTATTCCTCGTACGCTCACTCATCTCTATAAATTAAATGTCCAACCATTGGTTAAGGCCACTCAGGACAAATTATTTCATTGGACCTCCTTGCCATTGTCATTGGGGGGGGGGGGAGTGAATCTCTTTAAGATGAATATTCTCCCCAAGTGGTTATACCTGTTTCAGAATTTACCTATCCAACTGAGACGGATAGACATGATACAGTTAGACAAAGCTCAGCTGTGGTTTTTTGGAGTGGTGGGAAGGCTCGGGTGCCCCTGACTTGGTTGAGAGAGCGGTGGGGTTGCGGGAGGGGGGGGCGGTCTGGGGGTTCCGGATTTGGGACCATACAATTTAGCCAGTAACCTCCGGATAGTTCGGGATTGGTTGCTAGATACGTCCTCCTTTATCAATGTTTTGGCAGATAAAGCCTTAACTGACCTCTTAGCCTTAAAGTTTGTTTTGCAAGCCCTGTCCACTACCCTTCATATGTTTTTCGTACAAAAGGTTATTATTCGTCCTATATGTTGGTCTTGGCTCCGGCTTATGCGTCTGCTGAAGACTGATCGGGTATGTGCTTATTTTTTTGCCCATTCAAGGGAACCTTGATTTTACACCTGGAGTTAAAACATGGCCTAGCTGTGTTCTGCCTCATTCACCCCAGTGATGAAAGGTGTAAGATATATTTGCATATATAGGGTTATGTGCTTTTATGTTTTGTATGATGCTTGTAAATCATTGTGGGCTTGGTAGTATCAACGAGCAATGAATATAAATAAATAAGTACATTCTTCCATTCTGCCTTGCACTGCAAATAGTATGATACCATTGCAAGGCTCCAGCACAAAGGGGCTGTCAGAGGCCTGCAGGAAGCACTTCTCTCAGGTGCCACTGCTTCTGCTCACTCCTGTAGTTTTTGTAAGAAGTGATTTCTGCTGGCCAACCTGCAATTTCTGCTTGTCAACTTGTGACTGGAAATGTTGATTTTTGCTTGATGCAACAAAAGCTGAAATACAAGTTTTATAATTGAATTTTAAAAATAAAATATAGTGGAAGATATGATGCTTGCTCTTATAGTTTATACAGATGCAGAAAAGAGAGAAATGGCAACAACTAACTGTGAATGCATGGTCGTAACTGCATTTGAGATGTGTTCTTTGCCTCAGGGCAATCATTACTTGCTCATTCTCTATGTGATGTCTTTATTCTGTTACTTCCCTTCCTGATATATTTTCTCTGCCCCTATTGTCTTTTTTTATATTGTGAGCTTTCGGGTTGGGTTCTACAACCAAATGTGCCTGCTTAGTTTATTTAACTCCCTATTCATAGTGAGGCTGTATAAAGGGCTACTATTTTCCCAGAGCTAAAACACAAACATTCCAAACCTCTCTCTTCTCTTTCCATTTCCAATATGAACCAACCTCTGGGCGACTGGGGTCCACCAGTGGGGAGGAGTAACCCATGGGCCTTCAGTGCAGTAGGGGAATTGTCCAACAATAATCTCTTTCTCACCGGTCCTTTCAAATAATTCACTGAGTACTAACTGTCAGACCGATACAGTACAGTGCGCTCCGATGGAGCGCACTGTAACTGTCAGGCCGATACAGTACAGTGCGTTCCGATGGAGCGTCCAAGAGCAGGCTAACAGTGCGCTCCGATGGAGCGCACTGTTAGCCTGCTCTTGGACGCGCGTTTTCCCTTACCCCTTATTCAGCAAGGGGAGGAAAATGCGCGTCCAACCCACGGCACCTAATAGCGCCCTCAACATGCAAATGCATGTTGATGGCCCTATTAGGTATGCGCGCGGGATACAGAAAGTAAAATGTGCAGTCAAGCCGCACATTTTACTTTCAGAAATTAGCGCTGACCCAAAGGTCAGCGCTAATTTCTTCCGGTGCCGGGAAAGTGCACAGAAAAGCAGTAAAAACTGTTTTTCTGTGCACTGTCCGACTTAATATCATAGCGAAATTAAGTTGGAGGTCCCGAAAAGTAAAAAAAGTAAAAAAAAAAAATTTTGAATTCGGCCCGCGGCTGTAGGGCCGAAAACCGGACGCTCAATTTTGCCGGCGTCCGGTTTCCGAGCCCGTGGCTGTCAGCGGGCTCGAGAACCGACGCCGGCAAAATTGAGCGTCAGCTGTCAAACCCGCTGACAGCCGCCGCTCCTGTCAAAAAGGAGGCGCTAGGGATGCGCTAGTGTCCCTAGCGCTTCCTTTTCCCCGTTTTTACCGCATCACCTAATTTAATTACAGAATCGTGCGCACCGGCGAAGGGCCGGTGCGCGCACTGGGAGAGCGGGCGTTTGTCCGCTCTCCTGCGGACTTTACTGTATCGGCCCGTCTGTTAGCTGAATTAGTGTATTTGGGACCCTCCTTGTGAAGGGTGGGAAGCATTAGCTCTTCTTCAATCATGAGCCACAAAAATTGGATGTTGAAAAAAACCCCCAAAAACCCCAAACCCAAGATTCTTGCCAAAGTTATTTGTCTGAGCTATTAACTGAACAAAAAGGATCAAAAAGGGAATATAGTCCTGCCTGGAGGGGTGATGTAGCCTTCAGGTTGAGACCAATTAGATCCCAAAATACTCTTTCAATCTCCAAAAATAATCTCCTATATGGTGACCCTTGAGGCCTATCAGAATATAGGAAATTCAGATACTGATTCTCAAGCCTGACTCTAACTGTAATAAATCTCCTATATTTAACAACAATAAAGCAAACCCTTTTTATAGGAAGTCTAAAACCATCCCCAATAAATGTGGGGATAAATTAGTGAGAGGTTAAAAAAATGCAAACTCTCCCCATAACTGGAAGAACTGAAGACCAGCTTTGGTACAGGGCCTTCACCACCAAAAAAACTCCCAAATATTAATCAGGAGACTGATTCAGATATTTTTCTGATCCTGCACTCCTAAACAACATGATATTACTAAGTAAGTTTCACATCAAGCAATATAGAAATATACTCTCAATTGCCCACTTTGGGGAGCTCTTACCCGGTTTTGTCATTAATCAAGCACTCGTCTGGATGCTCCCAAAGCCATTCTTCCCTATGCCTCTAAACGTAGTTCATGATATCTACAGAGAAATAAGGATATCTGGGCCCAAATAAAGCCTGAATTTTGCCACACTAGACAATCTGCTTGAAATGCCCTCTTGAGGGTCTACCCCTTTTCTAGGATGCTGAAAAATACCCATGATTGGAACATGGTCTTACAATGGTATTGGGTTATCTAGCACATCATTGGTGACCAAAGTTCCAAGTCCATGGCTCAACAATATACCTCAATAGGAGACAAAGGCAATTTTTCACCCTGTCTACTACTTGAGGAGACATTGGATATCATGTCACTGGATGAGCTCATTGAAGACAATTCTGAACTAGAGTATGAGGACAAACAGTCCATGCACAGGTAGCATGATTCCAGCATAGTTTCTGGGCCTCGTACCAGCACGTTGTTATGTGGGGTCACTATAGCAAGCCACCATCTGGCACTTGTAGCAGATACTGCTATGTTCCATTCTCTTGAATCAAAACTGTGGATGGCTATGGTTTGGCCAGCTCTCCTAGGGGATCTTAAAGTGGAATGAAATTAAGTCGGAGGGTGTACAGAAAAGCAGTTTTTTCTGCTTTTTTGTACACTTGCCTGCTGCCGTCTGAAATTAACACCTTCCTTTGGCTGCACATTTTACTTTCTGTATTGCGGGTGACTAACTAATAGGCTCATCAACATGCATTTGCATGTGATGAGCGCTATTAGTTTCGGGGGATTTGCCGCTCGTATTTCACGCGCTATTGACCCTTACTGTATAAGGTGTAATAATAGCGCATCAAAAATGCGTGGCCAAACGGGGTCTAACGTTGCCCTCGGCCGAGCGCACCGTTCTGTATTGGCCTGTAAGAAAGGCATTGTAGGGCAAATGAACTAGGAATCAGAAAGATTCTATGTCTTTATGTGACAGAATCACCAAATTGTGTCCCTGTCAGTTGGATTGGAGAAAGCTGGTGTATCCTGGATATTGTGTGGGAGGGGAGAAGGAAATTTTGATATGGGGCTTACAATACTGCTGAGTAGCCTCTATATGACATCAGTTGCAGTGGTAGCCCTAACATTATTGTGCTTTAATGGAAATGTTCAGTTGCAGTTCTTTAAGGGGTTCTAGTGTGGGTTTCCTCTTAAGAGAGTGGAAAGATGATCCTTTCAAGGAGTGACCTATTGAAGGGTATATAACTTCTGTAAAGTTTGGCAGGAGTGGGATTCTGATGGAGTCTCTAGAACATAAGAACATAAGAATTGTTATACCGGATCAAACCGAGGGTCCATCAAACCCAGATTCCTGTTTCCAACAGTGACCAATCCAGGTCAAAAGAACCTGGCAAGATCCCAAACAGTAAATAGGTCCCATGCTGCTATCATGCAGTATTAAGAAGTGGCTATTAGTTAGGGATGTGAATCGTTTTTTGACGATTTAAAATATCATCCGATATATTTTAAATCGTCAAAAATCGTTAGAAGCGCGATACAATAGGAATTTCCCCGATTTATCGTCAAAAATCGTAAATCGGGGGAAGGGGGAGGGGAAGGGGGAGGGCGGAAAAACCGGCACACTAAAACAACCCTAAAACCCACCCGACCCTTTAAAATAAATCCCCCACCCTCCCAAACCCCCCCAAAATGCCTTAAATTAACTGGGGTCCAGAGCGGGGTTCCCGGTGTGATCTTTTACTCTCGGGCCTGCGGTGCGTTGTAGAAATGGCGCCGGCGCTACCTTTGGCCTGTCATATGACAGGCCAAAGGTAGCGCCGGCGCCATTTTGTTTTTTGTCCCCCGACGTCAGGAGCGTAGGAGATCGCTCCCGGACCTCCGCTGGACCCCCAGGGACTTTTGGCCAGCTTGGGGGGGCCTCCTGACCCCCACAAGACTTGCCAAAAGTCCAGCGGGTGTCCGGAACGACCTCCTGCAGTCGAATCGTGTTGCCGTACGGCCGGCGCCATTTTGCGCCCGAGAGTAAAAGATCACACCGGGACCCCCGCTCTGGATCCCAGGTAATTTAAGGCATTTTGGGGGGGTTCGAGAGGGTGGGGGATTTATTTTAAAGGGTCGGGGTGGGTTTTAGGGATGTTTTAGTGTGCCGGTTTTCCCGCCCTCCCCCGATTTACGATTTACACGATATTTACAAAAACAAAACCGCGACGATCCAATTCCCTTCCCCCCCCCAGCCGAAATCGATCGTTAAGACGATCGATCACACGATTCACATCTCTACTATTAGTTAACAGCTGAATTTTAAGAGGCCCACATGCACAAATACCAACAGTTATATGTGTGGCTGGGCCCTGTGTGCGTGGTGCACATTTCCTAAAAGGTCTGGCACGTGCGTAACCACCAATATGTGCACAAGTGCCAGGCCTAAATAAATGGGTGGTGTGGGGTCTGGGAGGGGAGGGGTGGGCCAAGATAAAGTGGCAGGGAGGGGTGTGGGAGGGGTGGGGCTGGAGGCGGCTGGTACAGCGGCCATTTGCTGCTGTGCCAGGGAAGCACACTCTGGCAGTTTGCCTGTGCACTCAAGTTACTACCGCTCCGGAGGAGCAGCAACTTGAAAAATAAAAAAAAATAAGGTAAGGTAGGGTAGGTTTAGTGGGTGGGAAGGAGAGGGGAAGGGGAAGGAAGGTTAGATAGGGGGGTAGGGAATTGGGGAAGGCCGGGATGCGTCGCCGCATGGGAATATCCTAAATCTTAGCCCCCCTTGTGCACGCCGCCCACACATGCACGAGCGGATCACAACATTCGGTGCGCATGTGCGCGCAGCTCAACAATTTTATAACATTTATTTTATTTATTTATTTATTTAATGCTTTTTTATATCGACATTCATGCCGAAAGTCATATCATATCGGTTTACAGGAAACATAGAATCCAAACATTAACAATAACCTGGAGGAGCAAAAAGTTACAATAAAACAGGAAAAAGTGGTCAAAAACCAGCTATTGGAATATCTCGACGAACATAAAATTCTCCACTCTCCACAATACGGTTTCCACAAATCTCGAAGCACTGAAACCTTTCTCATATCCCTTACAGACCACCTCAGTTTGGGTCTAGACAAAGGTCATTCCTTCTTATTAGTGCTTCTTGATATCTCCGCAGCGTTTGACACAGTTAACCATTCCTTCTTACTAAATCGACTATCTGATATAGGGATAACAGGAACAGCCCTCAGATGGTTTGACTCTTTTCTAAGCAACAGAGGCTATAAAGTCAAAGTTAACAACAAAGAGTTGCCATGCATCAGCTCTTCTCGCGGAGTCCCCCAGGGCTCCTCTCTATCGCCCACCCTCTTCAATATCTACCTCCTTCCCCTCTGCCAACTGCTTACAAATTTAAAATTGAAATATTACGCAGACGATGTATAAATTCTGATCCCTATAACCAAATCTCTTACAAAATCACTCAAGGAATGGGACAACTCTTTACAAGCGATAAACCTCCTCGTTCTCGGCCTTAACCTGGTCCTCAATTCTACCAAAACGGAACTCCTTCTTATTTCTCCAGAAAACTGCGATACCTATCAGCAGTCCTACACTAACTCTCCAATCACACAAGCAAGAGATCTGGGAGTAATAATCGATCACCATCTGAGTCTAAAGAAGTTCCTAAAAAATACAACCAAGATGGCTTCTATAGACTACAGGTGCTAAAAAGACTCAAGCCTCTATTGCACTTCCAAGACGTCAGATCCGTTCTACAGGCCATTCTGTTCTCAAAGGTAGACTACTGCAATGCTATTCTAGGTCTCCCAGCATCCTCCACTAAACCCCTTCAGATGTTACAAAACGCAGCCGCCAGAATACTGACAAACACTAAAAGGAGAGAACACATCACGCCTATCCTCAGAGACCTACACTGGCTCCCAATAACCTTCAGAATCCTTCACAAATCCCTCACTATCGTACATAAAGCTATCCACCACTAGGTTCCCCTCGACTTACAATTCCCACTCAAACTTCACACCTCCTCCAGACCTATTAGGGATGCTTATAAAGGTTCTCTAAACATCCCTCCTAACAAAGCCACCCATTTATCAACCACTAGAGAATGAGCCTTCTCAACAGCGGGACCCACTATCTGGATTGCTATTCCACTGGATCTCAGACTAGAATGTTGTCTGCTGACTTAAAAAAAAAAACTTAAGACATGGTTGTTCAAACAAGCACTCCCATAATCAATACAAGTAATAGCCACGACACAGTCCTGTCTTAGGCCTTCCAAACACCCCCATCTCTAAAGTCGCATTGAATTGATGAGTTAACCATCTACCTCTACATTTTGAATTTATGAGTTAACTGTCTACCTCTGCATTTCCATAACATGTGCCGGCACACGCATGTTATAAAATCGGTGCATCCATATGTGCACGCCAGGTAGTGTGCGCACATGGACGCATGCATGCTTCTTAAAATCTACCCCTATTTGTGTGTGCATCTCTTAAAATTCACCTAATAATTTTGAAAATTGAAAATATGCACATATGTTATCTCTGCCTCAGCTCTGATTTCTCCCCACTCCATTCCACCTCCAGCCCCCCAGTATGGCATGTTCTTATGTTCTTAGAGTAGAACCAAGCTGTTGGCACTAACTTTTAAAAAGGAGGTAGAGCAGCTTTAAAGCAGAACAAGGGGGAAAGCCAACAGTCACTCAGCAGTGCATGGTTCGGAGAAATGTATCCTTGAAGGATACTAATGAAACAAGAGAGTTAGGGCATCCCAACAGAGAGGTTCCAATAAAAGCAAACATAGTTCATGTGCCTATATATAAAAAATCACCTGAGCTAAAGATTTCTTAATTATCTCTAAGAACTGAAAAGCAGGTTGTTAATACAAACAAAAACACACTTTGAAATGTCTGCATGCCAATGCCAGAAGTCTAAGAATTAAGATGGGAGAGATAGTGTATAGCAGTAAATGATGAGATTGACATAATTTGCATCACAGAGACCTGGTGGAAGGAGGATAACCAATGGGACAGTGCTATATCAGGGTACAAATTATATCGCAATGATAGGGAGGATCAACTTGGAGGGGGTGTGGCACTTTATGTCCGGGAGGGTATAGAGTCCAACAGGATAAAGATCATAAAAGAGACTAAACGCTCAGTAGAATCTATATGGGTAGAAATCCCATGTGTGTTGGGTAAGAGTATAGATATAGTATACTACCATCCACCTGGACAAAATGGTCAGACAGATGATGAAATGCTAAGAGTAATCAGGGAAGCTAACCAATTTGGAAGTGCAATAATAATGGGAGATTTTAATTACCACAATATTGGCTGGGTAAATGTAATATCAGGACTTGCTAGAGACATAAAGTTCCTGGATGTCCCCCTTCCAGTCATTAATTCAAATTTGATCATATTATGAGGTTATCAAATTTGCGGATGATACAAAATTATTGAGAGTAGTTAAATCACAAGAGGATTGTGATACATTACAGGAGGACCTTGCAAGACTGGAAGATTGGGCATCCAGATGGCAGATGAAATGTAATGTGGGCAAGTGCAAGGTGTTGGATAATAGGGAAAAATAGCCCTTGCTGTAGTTTTACGATGTTAGGATCCATATTAGGCGCTACCACCCAGGAAAAAGATCTGGGCATCATAGTGGATAATACTTTAAAATTGTCAGCTCAGTGTGCTGCAGCAGTCAAAAAAGAAAATAGAATGTTAGGAATTATTAGGAAGGGAATGGTTAATAAAATGGAGAATGTCATAATGCCTCTGTATCGCTCCCTGGTGAAACCGCACTTTGAATACTGTGTACAATTCTGGTCGCCGCATCTCAAAAAAATATAGTTGCGATGGAGAAAGTACAGAGAAAGGCAACCAAAATGATAAAGGGAATGGAACAGCTCCCCTATGAGGAAAGGCTGAAGAAGTAGGGGCTGTTCAGCTTGGAGAAGAGCTGGCTGAGGGGTGATATAATAGAGGTCTTTAAGATCATGAGAGGTCTTGAACGAGTAGATGTGAATTGGTTATTTACACTTTCAGAAAATAGAAGGACAAGGGGGCATTCCATGAAATCAGCAAGTATCACATTTAAGACTAATCAGAGAAAATTATTTTTCACTCAATGCACAATTAAGCTCTGGAATTTGTTGCCAGAGAATGTGGTTAGTACAGTTAGTGTTGCTGGGTTCAAAAAAAGGTTTGGATAAGTTCTTGCAGGAGAAGTCCATTAATGGCTATTAATCAATTATACTTAGGGAATAGCCACTGCTATTAACTGCATCAGTAGGATGGGATCTTCTTGGTGTTTGGGTACTTGCCAGGTTCTTGTGACCTGGTTTGGCCTCTGTTGGAATCAGGATGCTGGGCTTGATGGACCCTTGCTCTGACCCAGCATGGCAATTTCTTATGTTCTTATGTTATGTTCCTACCGCTTCTGTTAAAGTCTGTTGTTCCACAGCCTTCTCTGTGAAAAAGTGCTTGGTTTCATTTGATAATTCTTTCTGCTTGATCTTTTCAATCTATGGAAAATACAATCTTCTGGTAGCTTATTGAAGCCTGTTAGCTATTTGAATTTTTCTATCATGGTGTTATCTTTGATTTTCCAGGATTATTTTAAAAACAAGGGGATCAATGTTAGAAATCCTGCGCTGCAACCAGCAATTTTTCAAACTGTGCATGTTAAAAACACATGGCTCCACTAGCAGTAAAATAAAGGTATGCAAATCAAGCTGGCACTAAAAATCCACAATAAACCCCAAAAGCATGACAAAAAAACTCTATAAAACTGGCAGTAAAAACCAGAACGAATTTGCAAACATTTTTCAGTGTTCTTTATTGGTTGACCTGTAGTGTGATTGTTGGTGCACAGATGTCCATCTGTTTTTTTGTACACTCCTCCTTGCATGGAAATAAAAGGCAACCTCTTCCAGGGCCATTTTGTCATTACTGAGTTGTATTAGACAAGCTCTGGACTAAGCGTTGGAGGTTTTCTTTGTGTAGGAGTGGTGGTTATTCTTGCTTGTGCTTTGCAATTGCTGAGTGGTATCTTTTGTGCTGCTTGTTTTTCCCTTGCTGTCTCCCATGCTTTTGTCTTTTGTCTGTGCTCTTGCATGAATCTTTAGAGTGCATCATGATTGTACACCTGTGATTGTCTGTCTTTTTATCCACTTTTGTATTTAGGTTCCTGAAAGCGTGAAGTGGGTATTCATGGCTGTGAAGAAAATAAAGTGTGACAGAGGGAGCGTGAGTGGGGAAGCAGATGAGCATGATATGCAGGTGAGTGGTGACACAGAGGATAAGAGGAGTGCGCTGAATGAGAGAGTGGAATGTAGCTGGGGAGGGCAGATGGGTGGGAAGAGAGTGGCGTGTGTGAGCTAGAGATTGCAGTTAGGGAATAAAAACAAATGGATTGAAGGATCAGAACAGGGACGAGGGAAGGGGAGGAGTGTAGTTAGTGGGAATAATGCTCAGGGAGGTAGAGATCCATAGCCGTCATCATCTGGGAGTGATAAGCAGGTGAGAACCAGTAGCCAGCAACTGGAAGGCAAGTGGCATCGATGCAATGTGCGCTTCACAGAGAAAGAGGATCTTCTGGTGTGGTGGGTTTGCGAGAATCACAGTGCGCTCTTCGGGCAGAAGACATCTTCAAAGAACAAGAGTAAGATCTGGAAGATCTTAGCCAAGGATGTCAGTGACAACCATGACAGTGAAACAGCTGAAGCATCAATGGCGAGACACCAGGGCTGCTATCAAAAGAACATAAGAAGTTGCCATCCTGGTTCAAACAGAGGGTCCATCAAGCCCAGCATCCTGTTTCCAACAGTGGCCAATTCAGGATACAAGTACCTGGCAAGTATCCAAAATGTAATTGATTCCCTTCCTACTAATGCTGGTAATAAACAGTGGATATTCCCAAGTTATCTTGACTAATAACAATTTATGGACTTCTCCTACAGGAATTTGTCCATACCTTTTCTAAACCCAGCTACGCCGTAACCAAACCCTCTGGCAACAAATTCCAGAGCTTAATTGTGCATTCAGTGAAGAAGAATTTTCTCCAATCTGTTATGAATATGCTATTTGTTAACTTTACGGAATGCCCCTAGTTCTTCCATTATCCGAATGAGTAAACAATAGATTCACATTTACCTGTTCTAGACCTCTCATGATTTTGAAGACCTCCATCATATCCCCCCTCAGCTATCTCTTCTCCAAGCTGAACAGCCCTAACCTTTGTATCCTTTCCTCATAGGGGAGCTGTTCCATCACCTTTATCTTTTTAAATACCCTTCTCTGTACCTTCACCAGAATCTATATCTTTTTTGAGATGAGGCGACCAGAATTGAACACATTACTCAAGGTATGGTCCTACCATGGAGCAATACAAAGGCATTATGACATTCTCTGTTTTATTCCCCATTCCCTTCCTAATAATTTCTAATATTTTATTTGCTTTTTTTTGACCACTGCAGCACACTAAGCCAATTATTTCAATGCACTATGATGCCTAGATCTTTTTCCTGGATGGTAACTCCTAACATGAAACCTAACATCGTGTAACTACAGCGTGGGTTATTTTTTTCCTGTATGCATCACCTTTCACTTGTCGACATTAAATTTCATCTGTCATTTGGATGCTGAATCTTCCAGTCCCGCAAGGTTCTCCTGCAATTTAGCTACTCTAAATAATGTTTTATCTTCAGCAAATGTGATCACCTCACTCACTGTACCCCTTTCCAGATCATTTATAAATGTATTAAAAAGCACTGGTCCAAGTACAGATCCTTGAGGCACTCCATTGCTTATCTCTCTGCCCTGAGAAAGCTGACCATTTCATTTTGTTCTCTGTTTTCTATCTTTTAACCAGTTTGCAATCCATAAAAGTACATTGCCTCCTATTGCATGACATTTTAATTTTCTCAGAAGCCTCTCCTGGGGGCCAAGCTGACAGTTATTGAGAAGTGGCACTTTTGGGTGGGAGGAGGCTCAGCATGCGAAGTGCAGCCGATGCCAGTGAAGAAAACTGGTCCGGGGAACTTTTCAGCAGGGCTACTTTGCTGGTGTCCATACCGGTGGCACTGATATGGATGCTACAGAAAGAGCAGGTGAATATGGCAGGGAATGTACTATTTTCAGGGTAAAGAGTGCTGGCTGATGGGGATTCAGAAGGATGTAATAGTTCTTGGCTCTGATATGTCTTTTGTTATTTTCCCAGTGGATCATCAACTGATGGCCACAAAAGGGCTTGCCAAAGAGGGCGAGGACCAGAGAAACAGACAGCACCTTTGAATCTGCCTCCTATGGGAGCAGTAGACTTCTATTTCAAACTAACCCCTAGATTCATCACTCTGCTATATTTATAGCAGAATAAAATTATGTGAAAAAAAGGGGTGGTGGCGGGGCGATAGTGGTAACTGACTGATTCGCAGCAGTGTGGTTTTGCCCGCTGTGGTGCGTCCGCACCGCCCTCTATCACCCCATAGTGCCTTGGGAAAAGGAGTAGTTATTTCCCGTGATGCTGCAGGTGATATTGTGAAAAACATTATCACCTGCAGCGCTGCTGGAAGATAACTCTGCCCAAACCCCGCCCATACTCCTCCCCTTTCCCTAATTTTAAAAATACTGCCATGATACCGGCACATCGCACAATAAAGAATGATCCTATTAGAAAGCAACCAGCTTTCCCCATATTTCCCTGCAGTGAAATTTTGAGCCAGTGGCAATTGTGAAGAATGAAGGATTTGTGGCTGCTTCTGGAAAACTTCAAGGCAATACTGAGAATCTTCATGTGTGCAATGCACACAACTTGCATATTCAGAGAGTGGAAATGCTTCCTGTTATGGTACGCTATTTCTCGCCTCTGTGTGTATGTAGGGAGGGGAGGAGGGAGGCTAGAGCATATGGGTGCA
The DNA here is from genome assembly GCF_901001135.1 of Rhinatrema bivittatum. NCBI lineage: Eukaryota > Metazoa > Chordata > Amphibia > Gymnophiona > Rhinatrematidae > Rhinatrema > Rhinatrema bivittatum. The sequence goes on along the minus strand of NC_042615.1, from coordinate 659,881,975 downwards.
ATTGATTACACCCATTACATTCAGCATGCAAGTTGTCTTCTAAATATTTTTTACGGACTTCTGGATCTATCTCTTTTTTTGTTACCCTCACGGCTTTGATAGACCATCTTCCTTTTTGCTTTCTATGTCCATTCTAATTCTTTTACTCATTTGCAAAATATACCAACCCATACCCCCCCCCCCCCCCGCACACACACACACACACACACACACATGTAATCCATGTTTGCCACAGAGAAGCACCTATACACAGCAATACAGTAGACTAAAATGGCCATCAGAAATATGATTTAAGTTTTACTCCTGCCCTGACTCTGGGTTAAATTTTCCGCATTAAAAAACACACACCAAAATGTCTCCCTGCTGAGGCTCTCTGCATTGTCTTGTAATAGGTAAAAGCTTCCTTTATATGTGATTTGCATGCACCCACGATAGCTCACTGTGGGTTTGTTAGTGCAGATTTTCTTCAGTGTTAAAACTCATATTACATGTCTGAGTAAGGTTAAGCTGAAAAACCCACGCTAAAACCAAAGTAAAAACTCACACTAGACTCAGCACGGCTTATTATATTGAACCCAAGATGATATAACCTTTAGGGTCTTTTCCCCTGCCAAAAGTTATTTTTAAACTTAAGTGAAATATTACTTAGCGAGGATGAACTGATTTCCCAGGACCAGGAAAATCGCATAGGTTCCATTTACAAGTTTTACTGTATAGAAATGAGGTGGTATTTTTTTTCCCCCACTTACTTAAATACATGGAGATGAAAGCCTGTTTCATACCTACATTTTCTTGATTAAAAGATATGCTTCACTCTGGCAGAAAGAATTGTTTCTCTCTAAAACATTAAATCTGAGCTCACTGTGTCAACTAAGTAACAGGAGAAAATACTGTGCTTCTTATTCAGTGCTTAGAATTTTTAATACTGAAATAGTGCTAATGGCACTAGAGCTGCTAGGTGCTGCCAGTTGAGTTACTAGAAAGTAGATTATATTTTCAGTGACGTAGTTCAAGTATACATTATACTTAACGGGAGATGCATAGGTCAAACATGAGAGATAGCTCATCTTATAAAATGCTTATTATGTTGTATAGATCGCTCTACAACTGCAGACAGTTAAATCTCTTGGGAGTACACAAATGCGCCTTTATTTTGTATATGTGAGTTATTACTTTGACAGTACACTATTACATTTTAGTTTTTAGCATTCTTAAAGACTAAGTAATAGTTATGAGAAATGAGGAACTCTGAATTAATACCATAGTTACACACAGAAGGGTAATTTGGATTTGATGAATGGGCCTAGGCCAGCTAACTAATAACACAAATTTTAAGTAGCATTGCACCAGTATGAAAAGGAGGTAGCATCATTATTAATGTCTAAACTATAGTGTGTTTCATCCAGGATTATAGTACAAGGTCAGACCATGCTTCTCTGAATTAAAAGCTATTCTGAGCCATAGCATTTCTAATCAACTTAGAACTAAAGGTGCATAGCTCAGTTATAATGAGGCACAATGAATTTAAATAAACTGCAAAATACAGTGATTTATAAAGGCACTTCAGAATCCTATTAACTCATTAGGAATGAATGATACTATGTATTTTCAACCTTTTTTTCTTTGCTTTACAACAGTTTCTTTTAAATGCCATTATTTTTTTCACCCAAGTGCTATGTGTTCTTTTCTCATGAAAAACACTAAGGAGCTCATTTACAAAATGCAGCACTATTTATGCCAGCACTAAGGCTAAATTTCCCTGCCTTGTATTAGAGGACCAATAGTGGAAATTCATCCTACAGCTCCGACATCAAGAGGTTAACATTCCCCAGACATGTCACCTGACACTGTGTTGGAGAGGTGGGTCTGCAAGGGCTTTTAGATAGGATTTAAACTGTACTAGTGACTGTGAGTCTAATCTCTATATTTCTCTGTGTCTGTTTTGCTGGTTACACTCAAGCATAATCACTTATACAGAACCATGTAACTGTATATATAATGTTTATTGCACTCTATCACAATTTCAAAAGTAAAGAATTATTTCATGCTGCCACAGAAGAGCTCTGACTCATTTCTGCTTCACAATAAGTGTTTCTACTGGTCACAGTTCTAACCATGAATAAGCAGATTGGGTCAGAACTCATACCTGACAAGGAGAGAAAAATCCATCAGATTATGGGCCCTGCAAATGCTATAGACCTAAATAAAAAGATTTTGAATCCAAGTTATACTTATCCAAGGAAATACAGAGCCAATACTAGCTTGATGCAAGCTGAAAAAATTCAGGCAACCTGCTTTGACCACAAATAGTGAATAGAGAAAAAGAAAGCAATTGACTCAGATAGCATGATATCCATCCGCAGAACTGCTATCACTAAGTTAAATGCAAGTAATGATCAGATATGGAAGTTTGAGATGGAAAGAAGGGCATAAGATGGGAATAAGGATAAATTATTGGATGTGATATGCCAGGATAGACCTACTGAAAGTACAGAACTTTTGTATGAGAAGGATATTGAAACAAAAAATATTATTTGACTTTTTGTTAAAGATAATACATTAATACACATCAGTGGTAGTGCCACAATGAAACAGATGTAGGAACGTTTGAAAAGATTACTTGAAGGTTCTAATTTAAATAGAAAACTGTTTCTGATTTACAAATTATATCATTTAAAGCTGAAAGAATCCCAAGAAATGATAGAGAATCATGTTATAAATCACAGAGAAATTGAAAAAAGATTTGAAAGATAGTCATGTGATTGTAATATTATTGTATAGCTTGCTAGATACATATGATGCACTCATAAACATACTATAGAATGCAAATTAATACTGGATTATGTGAAAGATGGGCTCACAGTTAAGTTTGTTTGCAGAAATTAAAAACTAGAGATAGAAGCATCATAAGCACATTAAAGCAGCCCTGCATGGGGGATAGAGAGAAAGACACACTGGATTTTAAAATTTGCCTTGCTGCAAGGGGAGGTGTTGGTATATGAAAGCAGCCCAGATAAGCAAGAGTTCCTTATACAGCAGGGGGTAAAGCCTTTGGTCAGACCAGAGAAGGCAGATAGCTATATAGAGGAGTAGGGGATAACACTTAAAGAAGAACTGCTTAGCCTAGAAGCCTTATAGCAATCAGTTATCAGCTATGACAATAGAAACAACTAAGAGTGCAAACAGCCAGGGAAACACTGAATTTCTTTGGAGCTGTAGCTTTAAACTCCTCGAGGGAAGTGGCATAGGATGATTCTTCAGCAGTTAGAAATAGGTATTTTACAGTTTGTTTGAATTATAAATTTGTCTTTGATAAGGCCAGGGAGGCATATTTTAATTCTCGTCTTCAGTCCTCTTTAAACTATTCACATGATCTTACTGCCATTATAAATCATAGTTTAAAGATGCCAGATGAGGGGTTGTTTTTCCTATCCCCTGAGCCACAAGCTTTTTACAGATTTTTGGATAAAGAAAGTGGTTGATTTGGATCAGGTAATCTTATAGCAATTACAAGGGTCTTCTTCTGGGGGCCCCTGTCTGGAACAAGTTCAGGAAACTGCAGTTGATACTGGATGGGATACTTTTTAATTTGTATCTGTGACAGAAACAAAATTTTAAAAATCTTTTTGACAATTAGATCCATTTTCTTTTTCAGATTTATATGCAGCTAGAGATTTGTTTCTGGATTTTTTTCCCAGAAACTAGTTAATTTGATCCTTTCTGAAAGCTTTGTTCCTAAGGACATAAAAAGAGCAAATAGTTTAGCAAATAATGAAAAAAAGTAAATTTGCCATTAAATCAGCCATCCCTCAATAGACCAATTTCAAATGTATCAACATTAAGGAAGGTTTTAGAGGAAGCAGTGGCTAACCAATTAATAGGATCATTTATCAAATCACGTTATGGCGTTTTCGCATGCGTTAAGACATTTTTGCATGTGAAAACCAGTTTAACCCATGTGAAAGCACCATAACGCATGGTGAGATGCAAATATTTAAAAGGGGAGGGATTGGGGAGGAGTCTGGGGTAGAATTTCTGAAAAAGTATGCTGGCTTTGTGAAGTCATAACATGTGAAATTGTGTGTTATGCCCATAATGCAATTTGTAATTTTTGGGAGGGCCTGAGAGGAGAGAGGGAGAGAGAGAACTTCTGGGGGGTACCATTATAGTAAACAGCTATTTATGCTACTATAGGAGAACTACCTAATAACTTGAGGTGAGGTTTAGGTAGTAGTGTAGGGGTTAAGGGCCATTTTGACATGCAGAGTGAGACGTACGAACAGAACAGTACACTCTTGTGAAGATTTGATGTCCTTCGGAGTGAGGAAACTCATACAAAGATGACATTTGTGGAATGTTCTCTCAACCTAGCTTGATGTTACCCAGGTAGAGAGTCCATCAAGCTAGGATGAGAGAATATTGTACAAATCTAATCTTTGTGTGCGTTTCCTCACTCCGAAGGACATAAAATCTTCACAAGAGTGTACTGTTCATTTCATATATCTCACTCTGCATGTAAAGGTGGCCCCTAACACCTATACTACTACCTAAACCTCATCTCGAGTTACTAGGTGGGCCTCCTATAGAGAGATATAAATAGCTAACTACTACAGAGTCCTTGTAGGTAGGTTCTCTCTCTCTTTTTCTCTCTTAGGCCTGGATTTTCTAAGGTTACAGAGAATCTGGTGGTAACGGGGGGTGGGCCTGCGAAAGCCGGCAGCAATTGCACCACTTCGGTGTTATCGCTGCCGGCTTTCGCACCCAATAGTGCCATCGTAAAAGGTGGTGCTATTGGGTACGCTATCACTTTGTGATAATTAGGAAATTACCATAAAACACACCCCTCTTTCTACCACATGCAATATTTATAGCAATTTGATAAATCTAGGCCTAAATGAGTTTTTGGTAGATAATATTTTCCATACTAACCAATTTAAAAAGTATTATAGCGCCAAGTCTCTTTTAGTCTTTTAGTCTTAGGTACAAATCATTTACTGAAAGAATTGGCGAGAGGCATAACTATGTTGACAGGAATTTTTTTATTTTATTTTAGATATTTCAGCTGCCTTTGATAAGGTGACTCATTTGATTTTAATTCATAGGATGATGAGTTTTAGACTAGGTGGGAGGGTGATTGATTGGTTTAGGGCTTTTCTTTCAGAAAAGGTACAGAGAATAAAATGCAGGAGCAATTATTCTACATTGTATGTGCTGAAATCTGTGCAGTGTTATTACGAACCTTGTTTCATATCAATTTGCATCCTCTTTGTTCAGTTGACTCTGGGAGCCATGACTCCTCTCTGGCTCCCTTCGGAATCCCACCTCCCTTCCCATTCCCAAAATAATTTCATGTTACATATTGAAATTCATGGTATATTTTTTTAAATTTACACTGTTGATATTCAGCTTTTGTTTCCAATCTCACAAAATTTTCATTTGGGATTGAAAAAGGCTAATAGTTGCTTGCAGGATATAAATAAGTGAATGTGTGCTAATAATATAATTCTTAATCAGGGTAAAACAGAGCAATATGGTTTTCTAAGTCTCCTCAGCCTAGTACCCTTTTCTCATTATCAAATGGTGTGCCTATCCTTTTTCAAGAGTCAGCAAGAAATATGGGGTTTAATTTTGATGAGACTTTGTCTTTTAAGACCCAGATTTGCAATATTTTAAGGTCAAGGTTTTTTAAACTGAGGTTGTAAAAGCATGTTAAATACATTTTATCTCGGGGAGATTTTCGTACTCTTCTGCAAGCTTTTTAATTAATGTCTTGAATTATTGCAATTCCCTCTACATAGGGCTTCCAAAGGGACACGTAAAAGCTATTCAGCAAGGTTAGTAGAGATGTGAATCAGAACCGGAATCGGTTCGGTTCCGGTTCTGATTCAAATCGTGCATTTTTTTTCATCCGGCCCGATCGTTTTTTTTTTTTATTGGCTGCGCCCGATCCGATAAACAAAAAACCCACCCGACCCTTTAAAACTGCTCCCTTAGCCTCCACCACCCTCCCGACCCCCCCAAAAACGTTTTAAAATTACCTGGTGGTTCACTGGGGGTCCTGGGAGCGTTCTCTCATGCTCAGGCTATCGGCTGATAAACCAAAAACCCACCCGACCCTTTAAAACTGCTCCCCTAGCCTCCACCACCCTCCCGACCCCCCCCCCCCCAAAATGTTTTAAAATTAAAGATGGCGCCGGCCGTCCAGTGCTCCTACCATGTGACAGGGGCTGGCCAATGGCACAGTTACCCTGTCACATGGTAAGGGCAAAGGGCCATCAGCGCCATTTTTATTAGTGGCAGCCGACGGCTCGAGAGCGGGAGATCGCTCCTGGGGCCCACTGGACCACCAGGTAATTTTAAAACGTTTTTGGGGGGGTCAAGAGGGTGGTGGAGTCTAAGAGAGCGGTTTTAAAGGGCCGGGTGGGTTTTTGGTTTATCAGCCGATAGCCTGAGCACGAGAGAACGCTCCCAGGACCCCCGCTGTTTTAAAGGGTTGGGGTGGGTTTTTAGGTTGTGTCCTAATTCCGGTTAGTGTGCACTAACCCGATTAACAATTTTTTCATGATAAATCGGTGGAATTTCTATTGTATTTCACTCTTTAATGATTAATGACGATTTAAAAAATATCGGACGATATTTTAAATATCAGACGATATTTTAAATCGTCAAAAAAATGATTCACATCCCTAGTTTTGTGATGTTTTGGTTAGGAGCATGTTACCCAACTGTTGAGAAAATTACATTGGTTACCTATCGAACAAAGGATTAGGTTCAAGCTTTTAATTTTAGTATTTAAGTCTAAAAGTAGGATGGCCCCCTATTTGTAAATTTTATGATCATTTAGCTACTATTTGATCCACTAATAAAGATTTTTAAATATACCTTCCATAAAGCAGACCTGTTTAAATGAAACTCAATGTAGGGCCTTATCAGTAACAGGTTCAAATCTTTGGAATGCTGGGGAGAGGAGAGAGAGGGTTCGTGTGCTGGAGAGATCCTCTTTTGTTCCTGCTACCACCGGTGAGTCTGGAGATTGCCTACTTGAACTTTTGCGGAGGAGACCCGGAGAGGGGGCGGGACCCGGAAGTGACGTCTCCGGGAGGCACCTCCGAGGGCCGATAAAATCACAGCCCTGCGGCGCGCAGCCGCCGGCGCACAGCCGAAGCCGCGCGCCAAAGGGGCGCGCCCCTGGTAAAAGAAAAAAGGAAAAAAGAAATGGGCAGGAAACGTAAGTCAAAGAACATTACTTCATCACCAATATCTCCGTTGTCAAAAAAAGTTGGACCAATGGATTCACACATAACTAAGATGCGTGAATCTGTTGTAGAGGGATTAATAGCAGGAGCTGCAATAGTAGCAGCACCTTCTACCCCCAAGTCCCCACAGCGTCTCTTCCCGAATTCATTAACACCTGATAATCCTGGATGTAATATCCAAAATAGTAGTGTTATGGAAAATAAGGGTACAGGGAGAAATATTATCGTTCCGTGATCAACGGTTCCTGTGTTTGATACAACAGTGGAAGAATGTGTGCCAGAACCTGAAAATGTTACTATGTTGGACTTGTGGAGATTAATGATGAATATGGACAAGAAGTTTTCAGGGACGGTATCTAAAGTCCATACTTTTTCAGAGGAAACCAGGGAAAAGCTGTTGGATTTAGATAAAAGAACTGAAAAAATAGAGTTATCAATGGCAAATTTGGACTCTGTTGTTAAAAACATACAGGCAACTAATGTGACCTTTATAAAGGATAATTTAACATTACATTCTAGGTTGGAAATGATAGAGAACGATATGAGATCTCATAATTTGTGTTTATTAAATTTTCCTAAATCCAGATTGATGTCAGAGATAGAATAGTTTAGGAAATATTTAGTTGAAATTCTTTCATGTGATTCTCAAGCTATACCCAATATCTCAAAAATGTATTACTTGCCTACTAGGAAAATTACACAGGCTGCTGAAGGAGGGGTAGATACACTTGAGAGCCCAGGTGTGACTACCTTCCTTGAGGATTCTTTGGATAACATTGAATCTAGAGCTAACTTGCTTGTTACCTTTTTGTTAAAAAAAGATAAAGATCTGTTCTTTAATAAGTATTTTCAAAATAAAAATCTTAACTTTTGCGGACAAGAGATACAGATCTTTCCTGATTTCTCACGGGTAACTCAAGCAAGGAGGAAGCAATTTTTATCATTAAAACAGGCAGTCTTGGACTTAGGTGCTATTTTCTTTTTGAAATTCCCATGTAAATGCCAGATTACATATCAATCAAACAAGTTTGTTTTTTTTGATCCTTTACAGCTACAGCGTTTTATTGGGGATAAACTACAGATTTCTTAGTAATTTAGGAATGAGACGGATAAAATAATTGACTAAGCACTTATAACCATATCTCTCCTTTCCCCTTGATGTGGGCTAGTACAGATAATATTTTGTTGAAGCACATTTGTATTAAATTTTTCTTGAACTGTATCATGATAACAAATACTTGATGTAAATGTTATAATTTGAAAAATTATAAATTAAAAAAAAAAATCTTTGGAATGCTTCGCCATTACATCTTCAAATGATTTCTGATCTGGCAGGATTTTGTAAATAGATAAAGGTTCATCTTTTTCAGAAAACATTTATATAATTGACTTTCAGGCATGTCAGCTGAATAAGGAAAATTGTTTTGTTGTGTTATCTTTTATAATGATGTATTTGTCTATTGATTTTTAATATTTTCTTAATTTATGAATGTTTTATTATGACTGCCCAACTCTGTTTTTCCACTATGGGTGGAAGAAAAATATAATAAATAAATAAGTGATATAAGAAATTGACACACTGATTCCAGAACAACAAAGCATATGACAAGAAGTAAAATTTCTTTCATAGATGTAAGGATGAATTTTCAAAACTTAAGCATGCAAAAATTAGCATATGTGCATTTATCATCTACTCCAAAAGTCTGTATTTTTCAAAAGTTGAAAATGTGCGTATATTTTCACATTAATGCATACATATATGCATGTAAAAAGGGGGACTGTCTAGGGACTTTCTGGGGTGGAGTCAACCCTTCCGCACATAAGTTGCTTTTTACAAGACAGGGCATACATTCTCCAACTTACTCATATATTTTTTACATCTGCTAATTATCTGACTAATGGGGTCACCTAGGGGGTTCTCATCACCTAGCTGGATGTTACCCAGGTAGAGAGTCCATCAAGCTAGGTTGAGAGAACATTGCCCAAATCTCATCTTGGAGTGAGTTTCCTCACTCCGAAGGCCATCAAATCTTCACAAGAGACCACTGTTTCTGTTCATAGGTGTCATGTAGAATGTCAACGTGGCCCCTAACCCCCTACACTCTTACCTAAACCCCACCTCGAGTTACTAAGTGGGCCTACCATAAGGATACAAATACCTGCCTATGGGCCATGACATTATGGCCAGTCTCTCTCTCTCTCTCTCTCTCTCTCTCTCTCTCTCTCTCTCTCTCTCTCTCTCTCTCTCTCTCTCTCTCTCTCTCTCTCTCTCTCTCTCTCTTCCCAGCCCTTTCAGACCTGCCGTTAGGTATCGGCAAGAAGCAGCAGGCCGGACTGAGGATGAGGGCAGATTTATTTATTTAACAGTTTTATATACCGACCTTCATAGTAAATAACCATATCGGATCGGTTTACAATTAACAAGAATAAAAACTGGGGTAACTATTCAAGTAAACGAAAGATAAACAGTAGGTAGGAATGAGTCAAAAAGTTACAATCAACAGGGAAGAGAACTTGGAAGCTTGCAACAAGCTGGAAAGAAGATAAGGCAGGAAATAAATATGAGGCCTTGTGACACAGAAGAATCGAGACATGGACAAGAAGACTCTGGATGTGCACCAGGAACTTGGAAGACTCTAGACGAGATGAGGAACTTGGAAGAGTCTTGGATGAGATGAGAAGCTGGGAAGGTTCGGACATTGGCACTGTCTCTCAGGGCGCCCTTCACAGCCCACCAACACGGGCGGACCCAATGGGCTGGTTGCGGACCACCCTGTCCCACTGCACACCCTACGCAACCTGAAGAGGCTGGTTATGGACCACGCGGAGAGCGGGACAAGCGCAGGAAGGAAATCCAGCTGAGATGAAACTCCAATGATGAGGCCAGGTGTCATCTGGAGAACCACAGGAGATGGATGGTCAAAAGGATTCGGAAACACAGGAAGAGAATCCAGCTGAGATGAAACTCCAATGATGAAGCAAGGTGTCATCTGGAGAACCACAGGAGCTGGAAGGTCAGGATGACTCGAAATGAGCAAAGGAGGGAGGAACCTCGGAAACATCAGGAAGTGGAACATCAGGAAGCCTGGAACATCAGGAGGTGAAACATCAGGAAGCCTGGACTAGGAATCTCAGGACATGAAGATCTGGAATGTCAGGAAGCCACGAACACAGGAAGCAGATGAGATATGGATCTCCAATGAAGAACGAAGGCCTGACAGAGTGCTGGAAGACGAGACTTCCAGGAGCAAGTAACTCCAATGCAAGGCAAAGCTGAAGTGGAGAAGAAGCCCTTAAATAGGGCTGACACAGGAAAGAGTCCTTAGGTGGGGCCCAAGGCATATCTGACCATTGGCCCTTTAAATCTGGTAAGGAGGCGTGGCCACACGCCTAAAGCAAGAAACAGGAAGCTGTGCAGGACCATGGTCAGCGGCTCTGCACAGACACCGACGATGAAGAAGCAGGGCTGGGCCGAGGAGCAGGCCCCGACATAGGCAGTGGCTCCTGCCTCTGCAGGAAGGATCAAAGGCGGCTCCAGCCGCCAGGAAAGACCGGGGACTGCAGCCTCCGGCTGCAAATATGAAACAGACGTCAGTGGTAGCCTCAGCCAAGTAGAGACACAGTTGAAGGCCCGCCATGCAGGGGAGGCACTCCGAAGTCCGCGGCTCCTGCCGCAGTGAAGAGGACAAGCTGACTGCAGCTCCTGCCGTGAAGAACATCCTTGGCTCCGTGTCACGCTGGAGAAGGCAGCACAGGAGGTGAGAGGCCTGCTCGCGGGGAGTAGCTCCACGGGCAGGAATCATAACAGTGCTCAGCTGAATGCACTGTTTAATCCGGGTTGGATGTGTGTTTTGGACATGCGTCCACAACCCATTATGCAATAAGGGGTTTAGCACATCCATAACGCGCGTCCAAACCCCCTTGAAACAAATGGCGCTCATCACATGCATGCTTATGGGGCTATTATTCATTTGCCCCAGATACTGAAAAAAAAAAAAAAAAAAAGTGTGCCCGATCCACACATTTTATGCTTGGAAATTAACACCTGCTCTTGGACAGGCATTAATTTCTGAGCAGCCCGAAAAAGTGCACAGAAAAGCAGAAAATACAGCTTTTCTGTACATCCTCCAACTTAATATTGTAGTGATATTAAGTCAGAGCAATCAAAGGTTAAAAAAAAATAAGTGTGCCAGCAGGTCAGGTTAGGAAAACGGATGCTCAATTTTACGAGTGTCCATGGGCCAAGGAGGTGCTCAATTTTACGAGTGTCCTGGGCCAAGGAGGTGCTATGGGCGCGCAATTGTCCCTAGTGCCTCCTTTTAATGTGACCCCTCATTTGAATGCTGTATCGTGCACCCAGGAGAGGGGGCTGTGCGTGCAGTGAAAGAGCGGGCACCAAAAACAGATACACTTTTTTTAGCTCATCCTTACTGTATCGGCCAGTAAGTGTTTTTTTCCTGGAGGGGTGAAGCTCTGCACACACCCCCAGTTCTGACCCTGAATAAGCAGATCATGTTAGAACTGGTGCCAGACAAGAAGAGAAAAATCCATCTCACTGCAGCATAAGCTTTATCCTTCTATATGTTTGCAATCTGATGGCAAGAAAATAAATCACAGTGTAAACCACCTCAGTTTTTTCCCACTGATGAAACAATCATCTAGCATCTGATTCACTAATGGGTGAATTTTAAAAGATACGCGTGCCAAAAAATGCAGATGCAAGCACATCTAGAACATAAGCATGCCTGACTTATTTTGCACATGTGCGCACATGTATTGGTGCGTGAAGAAATTGGCAAACTTACAAAACTTCAGATTTTATAACTAGCACAAGCAGCACGTGCATGGCTGTTTCCTGCACCCATTTATTGCTGCTATTTATCAGGGTGAAGGGTCTGGGTAAACTGGGGGGAATGCAGGCTGAAAAACCAGGGGGATGTTGATGACCTAGGGATGGACTGGGCAAACTAGTGGACTCCTTTGTAAAAATGATTATTAATTTCATGTGCATGATATAAAATGTCCTCACTTGCAAGTGAAAAAGCCATTTCATAAGGAAAATGCATGATTAGCAGATACTCATGCAAGTACTGAAAAGTCGGAGCCCACATTTGTGCACTGGGGTATGGTTTATAAAATGTGCGCAGACTTGTGTGGATGATACATAATATTAGCGAATGGGCTCTTGCAGCCACGTATGCATGCATATGGGTGCCCGTGCTCTTGTTTTAAAATTATCTTTCCAGACTTTTTCTTTTATTCTGTGCCTCTAGGAAAAAAGTTCAGTAAATCAGGCCCCTAAGATGCTAGGCTTCTGATGAGGAAACCCTCAAATTTGAAGAAAGTTTTGTTTTCTAAGTTAAGGAACTGTTGGTAAATAAGGCTTCCAAGTTTGCTCTTGCTTTTCAGCAACTATAAATTTGAATACACAAAGCCTAAGGTGGGTGATATTTTTCGCTTTGTTGTTGCACATCTTCTTGAATGGCACTGGGAGGTTTGCTCTTGCATTTAGAGGGTAATTTTCAGATAGCCACCAACTTTGAAAGTGGACCTATGCACATAGGTCCGCTTTGAAAATCTGCAGGCATCCCCAGAACATGCACCAACGTATGTGCAAGGTTACATCTGTTCCTGAGCAAGTGTGACCTTTTGTGTGGATTTTACGTGCATTATTTTGAAAATGAAAAGTGTGCCCATAAATCCTTTCCCCGCTGCAGCTCTGCAGCCCTCTCCCCCGCCCCCACAGAATGCCTCTTAGGAGAGTTTCCAAAAGTGCGTGCAAAGTCCAGTTACTCATGTACTTTTACACACACTGGTCCTCAATTGCTTTTCAAAAGGTGACTTATGTATATACCTTAAGGTTTAAGTGCACAAATCCTTTTGAAAATCAACCCTTCAATGAACTGAAACACGAGAAAAGAAAAAACAAGAATATATTTTTTTGCGCTGAAAGCCCTTATCAAATAGTTGCAAAGTCCGCAGGCAATTTTACTGTGCACTAATTCTCAAATATAAGTAGAAGGGAATATAAGGATGAATTCGGTAAGCGGCAACGTACTTATCATTCTGAGCATATTAATGGAGCTATTAATTAGCCATGGGAGTTATTTAGTGTAGCTAAATATTTGCTAAAGAAGCCAGTGGAGGTAGATGGTGAGGCTTTGGCAAGTTTTTTTGAACAAAAAGTAATAAATTTGCAAAACGGGTTGTTGCAGTCTGATTTTTCAAATACTATGGAGTTAATGGTAAGGAGAAATGAAAGTGGGTGGGTTGAGTTTAGATATACGGGAGAAGGTGATGTGTCAGAGGTGGTTGCTCAGTTGAGAACTTTAACTTCCCCTTTCACTGACCTGCCATTTTGGGTTATCAAGAATATGTCGAGTGAGATGAATGCTATTATTAAGCTAATTGTGAATAAATCTTTAGGAGTGGGAAGTGGCCTGGCTGTACTAAAGAGAGGAGAAGTGTGCTCCATATTAAAAGATGTTCAATTGCTTGCTTCAGAGCTGATGAATTATCATGCAATATCAAATCTACTAACTCAAGGTAAAATGGCCACTCATTTGGATGAGGATAATATATTGGACCAATATCACCTGGGTTTTAGGAAGAGCTGTGGGAAAGAGATTTTATTAGTTTTACTTGTTGATCATTTGTTAAGTAGTGCTATGAATTTAAAAAAAATAAAGAAAGCAAGAGCCATGGACCTATGTTGGCTCTTCCCCTAAAAAATACCATACATGGCCCTGTCAGACTGTGGTCCCTCCTCCCCCAATCCCCTCTTAAATTTAAAAAAGTTATATTCAGCAATCATGGAGCATATGGGGTGGCATTCTACATAACTAAACTAGAGCAAACGTCAGACAGTTTGACAGTCTAGTAATCCCAGCAGCTTATTCTTGCTTAAAATGATTTTGGTGCTTGCTTTGAAGACCTCAGTTATTAAATAAACTAAACTAAAAGGAATGTCAATCTATAAAGGGTTTCCTTTATTTAAAAACATCCTCTGTGATCATTTCCAAATTCAGTGGAAAAGAAGGATCTTGGAGCATGATTTGGTTTCCAGATAGTATTACTCTTCTGTGTTTAACATGGACATACAGAGTCTGCATTTCCTTTAGAACTGAAGATAAGACAGATGTAAAAGGTAAATAATCTCTTTATTGTGCTCCCAAGCTGTCAAAGAATTGTTTGTTCAGTGACTGATTCAGCTCCAGTATTTCATTCTATCTCCTGTAGTCAATAGGAGACAGACACTGTGATTATCAATCTTTTCAGTATCCGTAACATAAGGATTTGTATGATGATTTGTGTAATTTATTAAAACATGAAATCATGGTTAAGCAGACACGTCAGCAATAAATACAGTTTGTCTCCATATACCCTAAAAATAACCATGTTGCTATATACTGTTTGATGTGTTTTCTCTAAAAGGAGCTATGAACTTGATTTTTAAAATGTTTACTCTTAGAAACAAAGTGGATTGAAAATATTAAGAAATAAAGCTCTGCATCTTTGAAATTGATCACTGATGTTGTTGTGTTTGGCTCGCGGGCTGCTCCTACAAGCTGCCGCTTTTACCTCTGCAATTTTGCTGGCTGCTTGTTCCCTCAGTGCGGCAGGACGTCACTGACACTCCCCCCGGCAAGAGGTCGCTGAGCACCAAGCAGCAGGACACTGCTGACTTCTGCCCCCACTGCTTCCCAACGTTGTGTTATTTAAAGGGACCATGACGGGAAAGTCACTGTGGCCCCTTCTGATGACATCACCTTATTGCCCTATATAAGGGCAGCTCTCCTGATGCTCTCTGCTTCAGCAACAGATCCACCTATGTTGCAGTGAATGTTGATTTCAGTCCTCATCTGATCAGCCTGTTCCAGCCTTCATCTGCCCACCCTGTCCCAGTCTCCATCTGCTCAGCCTGTTACAGTATTCATCTTTCTGGCCTGTTCCATCCTTGCCTACCCAGCCTGCCTCCATCCTACCCTTCCCTCTTCCTCTTCCTTAGATGGATTTTTGGCCTTGACCCTTGCCTGGACTCTTGATTCACCTGAATGCTACCTGCCCATGATATTAGCCTGCCCTCGGACCATGGTCTTAGTCTTCACAGAGACCTTTGCCTAAGTCCTGTCAGCCCCGGTACCCAAAGGCTCAACCCGAGGGGAATATGGGCTGATAAAGTTGAAGCTCCTGACTGGTCTCTGCTTCACCTGGGTCTGCCTGCTGGTGGTGAGGATCTGCAGGGCTCCTCCCTGCAGGTAGAGTCAATCTCACCCTAGCCCAAGGGACACAGACACAACAACAGTGTGTGTTAATTTGTGATTACAGTAAGAACGTACTTTGGACAATAATACATGTGGATACTCTCCATGTTACCTCTAGATAGTTAATCAAAGCACTGGGGTTAGATAGGTAGGAGAGGTGCATACCATTTAAAACATCACTTCCTCTGTAGTTTGCTGGTCTGGTGTACTCCTGTGTGCATAAGGGAGGAGGAGTAGAGAGAATAGTGTGGCATTTTTGTTTGGAGTTGGAAGAGCAACGAGTTGTTTTCCCCTGTCCTTAGTTTTGGCTTCATTGCCTAACAAGGCACCTTTAGGGATCATCTAAAAAATTGTATAAGTCACCCCTAGTGTTAACCAAAGGCAAGTTCATGGAATCAAAGCATCCCACATCAGATAGAAACAGGTGGCTGTTTGAAGCTCATACCATATCTTCCTGTGTAGGCTCATGCATAAGCATTGCTATGGGGTAAGAAGGAGTGGTAATTGTCTCCCCCATAAAGGAGCCTTCCCAACCATTTGCTACCCCAGTTTCAGGCATAACTCAAACTGTTGCTAATTCAATGTGGTGCAGCAACATGCCAATACTCCACCTCTTCCTTAGGCAAGATAGCAGCAGCAGCAGCAATATTAGAGTGAAGATCATCTCCTGCTGTTGTGGATGAGTGTCACAATAGGAGCAGTGAGATCTTGCAGCTCCTACTATGACACTGGCCCTGTCATGGTACGAGCAGAAGATGCCGTTCATTGAAATGATACTCTGCCACAGGTAAGGAAATCCAGAGTGCAAGTAGCTGTGTCCAGGTCAGCCCCAGCACTTAGACCTGGGAAGAAGGTTTATAAGAGGAAGAGGCTGGGAGGGAAAAGGTAAAAAGTTGGAGAAAAGGAGAGAGGGGGGGAAAGAGCTTCTAGAGCTGGGTGGCCAACTCTGATCCTTAAGAGCAACATACAGGACCAGTTTAAAGGATATCCACAATGAATATGCATGATAGATATTTGTATACAATGAAGGCAGTGCATGCAAATCTATCTCATTCATATTCATTGTGGATATCCTGAAAACCAGGCTTGATTATAGCTAGTTGGCCACCTCTGTTCCAGAGGAAGGGAGGGAGTGAGAAGGCGGAGAATAGTCTTTAGACATAGTTCCACACAGTAGACATAAATAAATTGAGTGCCATTGGTAGGGAACCTACTGTGACTGACTGGGTTAGAAAGCGGCTGAAAGAGATGTGACAAAGGGTAGTGGTAAATGGAGTTTATTCAGAGGAGGGGGGCATTAATTTGGGATGCCTCAAGGTTCAGTGCTGGGATTGGTTCTTTTCAACATTTTTCTGAGAATAATGGAAGGATTGTCAGGAAAGATATGTCTTTTTTACTGATAATCTACAACAGGGTAGACAGCCAGGAAAGTATGGAAAACATGAGGAGGGATTTAGTGAATTCAAGGAATGGTCTAGAGACGAACTGCTAAGATTTAATGCTAAAAAATGCAGAATAATGCATTTAGAATACAAAAACCCAAGGGAGGGGGTACAATATTGGAGGTGAAATTCTTCTAAGCACAAAAGAACAGCAGAATCTAGAGGTGGTTTTATCTGATGATTTTAAGGTGGCCAATTATGTGGATAAATCAACAGCAAAAGCCAGAAAGATGCTCAGCTACACAGGAAGAGGATTAATCAGGAGAAAAAAAGAAGTGATATTACCCCCGTATAGGTCCCTGCGAGACCTCATTTGGAATATTGTGTACAATTCTAGAGATTGCACCTTCCAAAGGATATAAACTGATTGGAGTCAGTCCAGAAGGTGGATACTAAAATGATCAATGGTCTTCATTTTAAACATGTATACCCTAGAGGAAAGGAAAGAGAGGAGGGACATGATAAAGACATCTAGATATCCCAAAGGTTTCCATGCATAGAAGGCTAGCCTCCTTCAAAGGAAAGAAGGCTCTAGAATGAGGCTTCATGGAATGAGGGTGAAAGGGGGTAGATTCAGGATTAATCTTAAGAAATAATTCTTTACAGTGGAGGTGGTAGAGACCCAAATGCAGAGGTTTAACCTCTTTTTCTTAATGCCTAAAACTTAACTTCTGATCAGCGGCTGAGTGCAGTTCCTATGTCCAATGTTAGGCTCCGGGCCAGAACCTCGAGTTCATGGTACAGGGGTCCTATACTTGGGATTTACATTATATGGAAAAAGCCTGATTTGTGCACAAATCATGTTTTCTGCATATAAATCCTGTTTTATATGCAGAATCCAATGCTTATCTGGTTCCAAAACAAAACTAACAATCTAGTTTTCTTCTTAATTTCCTGCTGAATATTTTCTACATAACCTTGCAGATCTAATGTGGATGCTACATGAATTGCCTCTAAGGAATGCTGATTTACTACATGCACAGGAAAATAATATGCCTTAGTTACTGGAGGAACCAATCTTTGGGGTACATTTAACAAATCTACATAAAATTTTCTCAACATCTAAGTAGGTGATATTAAGGAAAGAACACTTGGGGAAATTAAGACAACAAAGATTAAATCTTCTAGAATAATTGTATAGGTTTTCCAATTTACGATGAATCACCTGATTATCTTTGATCATAGCTAAAACAGAGTTATATAGATTCTTAATAGAATTTTCAACTTGTCCCAGTTTTCTTTCCTGTTTCTTAAATTGCTAACTGTGCTCGCTAGTTATAATAGACAAGACATTTACTGAAGAGAATTGTGCTAACTCGAGCAGAGGCAGCTTGGGTACTATCAGAGAAACAAGGAGGCAGACTTTGGCTGTTCCTTACGTTCTGTTTGTTTACAGTGAAATTGAGAAAAGTGCACAACAAAACAAATGAGTCAGACAGTTCACCTTGGAATTCAGGTTTCCCACAAGTAACACAGAGCAGCAAAATAAACAATGTAGGCAGATCACCTTGACGTCAGGCAAGTCCCAATCTTAAACAAAGCAGGACTTAACTTAATGTCACTCTCAAACCTTAAACATAGCAAGTCTTTTCATACGGTGGGTTTCTGTCTGTTCTTCAGGTGCCCAATTAACCCTTCTAGGACCTGAGGTCATAGTCTGGTGAAGGGCTCCTCCCATCACCTAGGATTCCCTATGGGTCTCAACTTTAACAGGCAAGACAGCTATGCCCGGTCTTTTAAGGTAGTCTGCGGGAGTTTTCTGTACACTCCCCCACATACCCTGCCCCTCAGCTCAGCCTTGCTGGGATGAGTATCTGCCTGTACATGGGACACCCCTCTTGATAGTAAATCCACATTGGCATTCTCCCTTCTTGGATCTAATAGTTGAAGGGCTGTAGGGCCAGGAACCATCTCATTAATCTCATGTTGGACTCTTTGTTCTTATTCATCCAAAGGAGTGGTTTGTGGTCCATTATGAGTGTGAACTGCTGCCCCAGCAGGTAATAGCACAAAGCCTGTAAAGCTCACTTGACTGCCAAGGCCTCCTTCTTGACTATTGAGTAACACCTCTCTTCTGGCATCAGCTTCCAGCTAATGTATGCCACAGGATGTTCTTGGCCTTCCTTCTCCTGGACAAAGATGACTCCCAAGCCAACGTCTGAGGCATTGGTCTGCATTGTGAAGGGTTTGGTGAAATCTGGACTTATCAGATTCTGGTCTCCGCATCTCAAAAAAGATATAGTTGCGATGGAGAAGTATAGAGAAAGGCGACCAAAATGATAAGGGGAATGGAACAGCTCCCCTATGAGGAAAGATGAAAGAGGTTAGGACTTTTCAGCTTGGAGAAGAGATGGCTAGGGAGGGATATGATAGAGGTGTTTAATATCATGAAAGCTCTAGAACGGGTAGATGTGAATCGGTTATTTACTCTTTCAGATAATAGAAAGACTAGGGGGCACGCCATGAAGTTAGCATGTGGCACATTTAAAACTAATCAGAGAAAGTTCTTTTTCACTCAACACACAATTAAACTCTGGAATTTGTTGCCAGAGGATGTGGTTAGTGCAGTTAGTATAGCTGTGTTTAAAAAAGGATTGGATAAGTTCTTGGAGGAGAAGTCCATTACCTGCTATTAATTAAGTTGACTTAGAAAATAGCCACTGCACTTACTAGCAACAGTAACATGGAATAGACTTAGTTTTTGGGTACTTGCCAGATTCTTATGGCCTGGATTGGCTACTGTTGGAAACAGGATGCTGGGCTTGATGGACCCTTGGTCTGACCCAGTATGGCATATTCTTTTGTTCTTAGTTCAGAGCATATTGTCAGGGCTCTGAAGGCCTTCTCTGCTTCCTCTGACCAATGGACCTTCTCTGGTGCTTTCTTAGCCTTGTTAGGGGCTCTGCCTTCTCTGAGTAGATAGGAATAAACATTCTGAGGTATCCCATGAGGCCTTGGAACACATTAGTCTTTGCTTGTGGGACTGGCATGCGAGTGATCACTTCAATCTTCCTGGTCTATGGATAGACCTTGCCCTTCCCCAGAGTATATAGCCAAGATATTAGATCTCTTGCCTTCCCAGTAAATACCTCTTATGGTTAGCTGTTAGCTCTGATTTCTTCAGGCTAGTTAGCACAGCCTGGAGTTGGCTAAGATGTGTCTTCTAAATGGGGCTGTAGACCAAAATGTCATCCAATTAGGCACCCTTGATGTGGGCAGAGTAGTTGGTTCACCAATCATTGAAACATTGCGGGGGTGAATTAAAAAGGTAAAATGGGGTACATTGAACTGGAAAAGTCAATCAGGTGTCAAGAACTCAGTCTTTTCTTTTGCCAAGGGCATGAAAGGCATCTGACAATATCCTTTGGTAAGATAGAGAGTAGAGATGAACTGGACTGATCCCAGACACTCATAAGAACATAAGATATGCCATACTGGCTCAGACCAAGGGCCCATCAAGCCCAATATCCTGTTTCCAACAGTGGCCAATCCAAGGCACAAGTACCTGGCAAGTACCCCAACATTAAATAAATCTCAAGTTACTATTACCTATTAATTAATAGCAGTTTATGGATTTTTCCTCTAGGAACTTATCCAAACCTTTTTTAAACCCAGGTACATTAACTGCCATAACCTTATCCTCTGGCAATGAATTCCAGAGCTTAACTATGCACTGAGTGTAAAAGAATTTTCTTCTATTTGTTTTAAATGAGCTACTTGCTAACTTATAGATCCTTAGCTGTGTGTGTGTGTGTGTGTGTGTGTGAGGGGGGGGGGGGGGGATGATTCTTAAGGCCCTGAGTGCTGAGGGTGACATTGTGTCTTTGTCCCAATGTGTGTTGGGTATGTTAAACAACTGGAGTCACTGTGCTAGTGTCTAAATTTAATTATTTACTGATGACAAGGTACGAAAATTGCACAAATCTTGATCCACAGTGGCACCATGTATTGGTTTATTACAATGTCCACCTCAATATGTGCAGGAATGTCTAAGACTAGCCAGGGAAAATTTTACCTTACAGGGCTGGGAAAAATAGGGTTCCAGGGTGGGCAGGGCATTCTTTTGATGGGCAGAACCACCCCTTCCATCTGGCAAGGCCTTAGGAAACTAAGTTAATGTATCTGCACAGAGAGATAAAGTGTGCTCTCTCTCTCCCCAGGGTCTTGTGAATCAGTGGATGTGTGCCCTTTTGGAAGTATGATTTGCCTTTACTCACTATTAGATCAGTGCTCCCCAACCCTGTCCTGGGGGCCCACCAGCCAGTCGGGTTTTCAGGATATCCACAATGAATATGCATGAGAGAAAATTTGCATACACTGCCTCCATAACATGCAAATTTAATCTCATGCATATTCATTGTGGATATCCTGAAAACCCGACTGGTTGGTAGGCCCCCAGGACAGGGTTGGGGACCACTGTATTAGATGACTCAAAATTTATTTTCTCTAATGCAATCTTTTATTCTTTGTACTTTCCTTTGCATCCCTGATGGGAGGGACCTCTTGGAGAAGGACCTTCTGCACTCCAGTCAGGTGGGAAGGGCAGTCAAAATGTCCTCCTAGATTTTGAACTCATTGATTTACAAAACTGAAGATAATACTGGGGTGACTCTTTACAGTGGGTTATCACCACTTCTGGGGCATGTTTTCCCTAAGCTGTACAGCCCCAGAGCTAAGGTTCCCCAATCTCCAGGCCCAGGTGGTTGTACAGGTTCCAGTAAAGCCCCTACCACTTAAAAAGTTAAATTCCAAAAAAATTACCCAAGCGAAAATTACAAACTAGACATATTATGCACTGGAAAGGAAACCCCCTCCCGACCCTGCTCAGGACCACCAAGCAGGGCTTGCTTGGCTCCTCTGACTGGGCCTGTAAGTTAACAAAACCCTAAGCTCCTATCTGTCTCCTGTACTTTGTACTAACAAAAAGGACTGCCTCTCCAGCAGCAGACATAGCCCTGCTTTAAAAAGTTCACTAGAGGGATCTCTCTAGTGGTCCTACAAGATCCATGACAATCTCTTTCAAAAGGTGTCTCAATTATAAGCATTGTTATGAAAGTTGCCGCTCGTATTCCAGTAGCTTTGTGAGCTGGCAGGTAGAGCAGGACTGGTAATACAACTAGACCTGATTATGAAGGCCCGGCCAATAGAATTGTGCTTGTATGTACTCCCAGGTTCTTTTACCTCCCAGGTGACCCCATAGAAAGTGACAGTGTGCTAAATGCACACCGTCACCTGCTGAAGATAGGGTTTGGGAACCAGGAGTTGTTCTATCACTTTCCCTTCCACACTTCCCTTTGTGACTCTGTAAAATAAATTTACTTTTATCACAAAATAGGGGCCCACTTAAAGGATTCATCCTCCCCCTGAGCCCACCTAAAGTTCCCCAGATCATCCCCAGTTTCCCACTACAAGGGGCTAGATAAGACATTTGTTATGCCTGTTGGTCACAGACGGCTACAACCTCTCATGCTCACCTCTTTTTTCCCCACTCCAGCCAGTCTAGGAAGAAAGGCAGTGTCTGCCAGTTCACACCGACCTCTCTCTCTGCTGGCCGCCATCTTGGACCTGGAGTTTCCTAGGCGCACACGTGCGCACAAGGGCCTTATTTGAATACATCATGGCGGGAACTTCGGGGGCATCCCCACCTGATGACGTCAACCCGCTACAGTATTTAATGGAGTCAGCCCTTGCCTTCCTCGAGTTAGCAAGGAGTTCTGTCTTGCTGTACTCTGCTCATCAAGGACTTCCTGTTCCTGCTACTGCCTTTGGCAATTGGACGTTCTGAGTACCCGCTCCTCTGGGGCTTCCCTGCATTCATGGCTATTCGCTCCTAGGAGGGCCTTCCTGCCTATCTGCTACTGATCTACTTCCTTGATCTACTTGCTCCAGGAACCACCAACTGTGAGTACTTCTACAGACATCATCCTTTCTGGTTAACACTGAGGAGCCTATGTGGCGTACCCCGATGCCTCGGGCCACTACTGCCCTTCTTCAGTGAAAGCCTATCTACATTTCTACTCTACAGTATTCCTGCTCATCATCTGCATAGGACTACGCCTGAGTCTGACATCGCTACCAACATCTATAGTACAGACTTCCTCGGCATACCCTGCTCCGCGGGCCACAACCAGATCTGTATCCTGAGGTGCCTACTCTCGCCAGAGGGGATCCCCGGCATACCCCGCTTCACGGGTAACTGCCGGATCTTCTCCAGTGAGTCTCATTCTGGGTAACTCCCATTGCCCAGGACTGTGCTTATATTCTACTGTGGACATTACTTTCCTTCCTAATTAATAAAGTTCTATTTCTAGCTATGTGCCACGCTACTGAGACTATGCCTGCTGATGGTGAAGCTCACAGGTCTCCTCCCTGTGGGAGGAGATATCGCTCATCTCAGCCCAGGGGTTCATATCTTTCCCTAAACATAACAGATTGCTAACTCCATGGATCCGGGTCAGCTCTCAGCCATTCAGGCCATTCCTGGTCTGGCTCAGCGACTGAATGAACAGCAAAGAACTTTGGATATACTGGCTAACGCCTTCCACCAGCTCAGTTCTCAACTGAACACTACATATTCGCCTGACAAGGCTATCACCTCTTCACCTACTGGATCTGTAAGACTTTCAATGCCTTTGCCTGCACTCACTCGGTTTACAGGGGATCCCATATTATGCAGAGCTTTCCTGAACCAGTGTTGTATGCACTTTTCCTTACAGCCCACCTACTTCCCAGACGTAGTGTCCAAAACTACGTACATCCTGTCTCTTTTACATGGGAAAGTCCTGGCCTGGGCTTCACCTCTCTGGGAATGTAATGATCCTATCCTCAGCAATTTGACGGGGTTCCTCACCTTATTTCATTCAGTGCTTGATGACGCTGCCTGTCAGACCATCACTGGATCTACACTGCTACACCTTCAGCAAGGTACCAAAACTTTGACTGATTTGACTGATTATGTTATTGAGTTTAAAACTTTATCATCTGAGTTGTCTATTGACTATTTTTCTAGAAGGTCTTAATTACCGCATTAAGGACAAATTAGCCATCCGTGAGCTCCCTGTGACTTTGGACTCCTTCATTGATCTTGCAGGGCGAATTGATCGTCGCCTGCGTGAGTGTTCGTGCAAAATAAAGAGTCCCAGGAAGATATCCTCGGGAGTCCCACACCCTCATCCTGCACCTACTACACAGACTACTTCCATGCCCAGTATCGAGAAGGAAGAACCCATGCAACTAGGATGTAGCCATCCGACAGCCAAGGAGAGACGTTATCGTAAAAGATTTGGCCTCTGTATGTACTGTGGACAGCCTGGCCATGCAGTACCCTCCTGCCCTATCTGACAGGGAAACTCTGCAGCCTAGGTTCTGCCAGAGGACTCTTTCTAGGTCTCACCTCTCCATATCCTCCACTAACTCTTCCAGTCTCCATCATTTCGAGTACCCTCGAATTCCATACTGTTGTTCTAGTGGATTCTTCTGCAGGGGGAAACTTCATACTTAAGCAACTCATAGAGCACCTACGAATTTCCACCGTCCGGACACCTACACCACTGCTACTATCTTCCATACATGGCGAGCCACTTCCTGGTGAGGTCACATATTCTACAAAACCCATTTGTCTCTGCACGGGGTCGCTCCACTTGGAGACCATCTCGTTCCTGATCTTGGATAAAGCTATTCACCCCATCGTACTTGGTATACTGTGGTTACAAACGCATTCACCCCAGTTTGACTAGAACACCTTGGAACTTTCCCAATGGGGAAAAGACTGTTATGGGAGATGCCTTCAAGAAGTCACCCCCATGCCATGCCTAACCACCATCACCTCACTTCCGGGTCTACCTCAACAATATTCATCCTTCCAGGATTCAAAGAAAGCAGCAGATACTCTGCTGCCTCACCGGTCTTTCATCTGCACCATTAATTTAATACCCAATTCTGAACCTCCTAGAGGAAGGGTATACCCACTTTCTCTCTCTGAGACTCAGGCAATGTAGGCCTACATTCAAGAGAACTTGGCTAAGGGTTTCATTAGATCTTCTAAATCTCTAGCCTGGGCAGGATTCTTTTTCGTGGGTAAAAAGGATGGATCCCTTCACCCATGTATCGACTATTGCAGACTAAATGATATCACCATGAAGGACCGCTACCCACTGCCACTGATCTCTGAACTTTTTGACTGTCTTCAGGGGCCAAAATATTCACAAAGCTGGCCCTCAGAGGGGCATACAATTTGGTCCGCATTTGCCAGGGAGATGAGAGGAAAACTGCTTTTAATACCCACGACGGCCATTTTGAATATTTACTCATGCCCTTCGGCCTTTGCATCCCCCCAGCTGTATTTCAAAACAAGATGAATGACATTTTCAGGGACATGTTGTACAGTTGTGTGGTCGTATATCTCAATGACATACTGGTCTTCTCCCAAAAGCTGCAGGGCCATCAAATAGATGTTGCCAATGTTCTCCAAAGGCTCCGGGTTAATCACCTCTATGCCAAATTAGAGAAGTGCTTCTTCCATCAAGAATCCGTTCCATTTCTTGGCTATGTGGTATCCAGCCGAGGGTTCCAAATGGACCTGCAAAAGAGCAAAAGTATCTGGGACTGGCCTCAACTTACTGGTCTTAAGGCTTTGCGGAAATTTCTCAGATTCACAAACTATTACAGGTCCTTTATACATCATTACTCCACCTTGACCGCACCTCTTACAGCCATGATGCAGAAGGGAGCCAATCCCTCTCACTGGTCTGCTGGAGCCGTTGATGCCTTCGAGAAACTTAAAGAAGCATTCATCCGCGAGCCATGTCTACGTCATCCCAGACAGGACCTTCCCCTAGTGAATCCATGTTGCCTTGGGTTCAGTAATCCTCCTGACTGTAGATAGTTCACTATCCTTTCCTTCAGCAGAGTCTCCATTAATTTTCCTATCACCGAGGTGAGGCTAACTGGCCTGTAGTTTCCAGCATCTTCTCTGCTACCAATATTGTGGAGCGGGACCACCAATGTTCTTCTCCAATCACTCGGCACCACTCTCGTTTCCAGGGATCTATTGAGCAGATCACACAGCAGACCCATCAGCACATCTCTGAGCTCCTTTAGCAATCTGGTATGAACTTCATCTGGCCCCATGGCCTTGTCCACTTTCAGTTTTCCTAGCTCTTCCCATACATTCTCTTCTGTAAACAAAGTTTCATCTACCCCACTCTCCACCTATGGTCTTGTCAACCAGTAAAGGTTCTTTTTCAGGATCTTCTTTAGTGAACATCAAACTGAAGTATTTGTTCAATATTTCCACCATTCCTTCATCTCTCTCCACATATTGATCATTGTCACTTTTCAATTTCATTATATCACTTTGGTCTTTTCTCCTTTCTCTGATATATCTGAAAAATGTTTTGTCACCTCTCTTTACCTCTTTGGCAATCCTTTCTTCTGCCTGACTTTTAGCTTTCTTGATTTCCTTCTTTGTCTCTCTCAGTTTTACCAGATATTCTTCCCTGTGTTCCTCATTTTGGGATCCTTTATATATTTCTGAAGGTATGTAGATCCCTTTATATTTCTTGAACGCTGTTCTTTTTGCTTTTATTTTATGAGCCACATCCTTTGAGAACCAGATCGGTTTCTTATTTCTCTTATTTTTGTTTACTCTTCTAACATATAGATTTGTTGCCCTTGTAATTGCTCCTTCTAGTTTGGCCCACTGTTGTTCCATCTCTCCCATTTTCTTCCAGTCTTCTAGTTATACCTCCAGGTACATCCCCATTTCGACAAAGTCCGTAGTTTTGAAATTCAAAACCCGGGTCTTTGTGTGACTTCTCTGCATCCTATTTGTTATATGAAACCATACTGTTTGATGATAACTAGTGCTGAGGTGGTCTCCCACCTGGACATTAGAGACATTATCCCCGTTAGTGAGCACCAAGTCGAATATCATATTTTCCCTCATGGGTTCCATTACCATTTGTTTGAAGAGAGCCCCTTGCAGGGCACCCACTATCTCTTTACTTCTGGTAGATTCCACAGAAGGGATTCTCCAGTCTATGTTCAGCAGGTTAAAATCTCCAACAATCAATACTTATCCTTTCTTTTCCACCTTCTGAGTGTCTTTGACCAGATCTCTGTCTAGTTCTTCTGTTTGAGTCAGAGACCTGTAAACCACTACGGTAAAAATGGATGCACCATCATCTTTTTTTAGGATGTCCCATAATGCTACTTCTTTACCCCACATTACTTGCAGTTCAGTTGCTTGGATATTGATTTTTTCATAAAGAGCTACTCCACCACCTTTTCTGACCTCTCTGTCCTTACTTAAGAAGTTATAGCCTGGTATAGCTGTATCTCACTCATGAGAATCTGTGAGCCATGTCTCTGTGACTGCAACAATGTCCAAGTCTGCCTCCACCATTAGGGCCTGCATGTCTGGAATTTTATTGCCCAAACTGTGAACATTTCAGTTATCGCTTTCCAATTTTTCTCTCTTGATTTGTTGCACATCCTAGTCTCATTTTCTGCTTTTTTGAGTTGATTGATTTTGTTATTTCCTCTTCCCACTTCCTGTATTGCTTGGGGGTGACATGTCAATTTAATTGGCCATCTCCTGCCACTCCCATTCTTTAGTTTAAATGTCTGATAATATATGATCTGTATTTCTCACTTAGCATCTTCCTTCCTGCTACAGACAAATATAGTCATAAAATACACAAACTGTAGAGAGCCAAAATCTGTATACAAATCATACAAAGTTTATTGCAAACCCCACCCATATATACCTACATAGACATTAAAACTAAGCTAGCACACTCACACATTCACATCCACAAATTAAAAAATATGTATTTTTTTGAGATACAAAAACAGTACAAATATGCATTGCATTGTTATTACATATAGATTTTACAAATGCCCATAATATATCATATTTAATCAATTGCCTATATTATATATTGCCAACATTAAATAGAGTCATTTGTTCAATATGTCCTGTGTCCGACAAAAGAAGATCAAAGATCTCTTCGTTTCACCCCTGACCTTCGGGGCTTCCTCAGGGACCGATTTTGTTCAATGCCTTTTAAATATGCTTTCGCACTAAAAAACACACATACAACCCATTATTACAAACTTACATTGAACCATACTCCCCATTCCACAATTACTCTAATTCTAACCATATTGCCTTAAACCCGTTATCACATAGAAAGACATCACCTGTCGATTATACTACTTCATTTTCCCTTTCCTATAAATTTAAATCAAACTACTACTTCATTTTCCCTTTCCTATAAATTTAAATCAAACTAATTAAATCACCACGCCATTTTTATCCTTACCCCATACTGAACTCCTGAGTCAAAACTCAGGTAAAACTAATCAGAGCCATACCCACCTAAACTTATACAATCCTATCATATATATCACCTTCAAGATTCTTTTCAAGCTCATGCCACACAGCATTCATTTCTAGGTACAAAATCCATCTTTCAAGCGTCCATCTTACACGGCGTTCCACTTAATCATTGAAATATATTTCAACTCCCGCTTCTTTACGAATATGTTAAGGAACCCGCCGACATACAATCTCAAAGAAACATATTCTGAAAAGCAAGCAAAGAAGAAACCTCAGGAATCTCATTAAAAAATAGCAGAACATACCGTTAGTCGCCAAGTTCCTCCCTTTACCAACTACAAGAATATCCAATACTCACATCTAACCGGAAGTGACGAACACACGTCACTACCCGCTGGAACGTGGAATGCTGATGTATGAATAACTTTATATAGAGAAACCATTGATCATTTAAGCAGTCAATTCAATTAACTTTTAAATTAACTTTTAAAGAAACCCCATCGTATATTCCCAGCATATGCCCAAGGTTAATACTTTTAAAGAAACCTCGTCATATCTTCCCAACATTTAAAACTTTTTATGGAACCCCAACGTATACCCAAAGTAAACAGAGAACCGTTAATTAATAAAAGGCATTCCACTCTATGGGGCCATTTAGACCTGCCGGAGCAATTGTATTCCAACTATAAATGAACCGTTGTTCAATTTTTCTTAATGTTAATGACAGGTCTCCCCCATGTTGTAAAATGACTTGCTTGATCACAAAAAAACGGATCTCTTCCACAGTATGATTGCTTTCAACCCAATGATTAACGAGGGGTGCATGCTCACGTAGAGCTTTAATGCGACTCCGATGCTCGATAATACGGCAGCGAATAGAACGGGATGTTTGCCCTATATAAATTAAATTACAGGGACAAACAATAGCGTACACCACGCCACTGGTGCTACAATCAAACAACTTAGGGATCCGATAAGGATATCGCAAGTGAGGATGACCAAAAGATTGACATTGAAGCGTCAACGAGCAAACAGAACACGATCCGCAAGACACCTGTCCATATGGTAAAGATGAATCCCATATACCCTTGCCACTCTTGAGTTTATCATATAACGACTGTCGCTTTTTTATGGCGAATATGGGCTTTTCAATGAAACACGGTATGAAAGATAAAAGGTGCCAATGATTCAAGATAATTTCTTTAATCTGATTATTTTTCAAAGAAAACGGAATCGTGCAAATAGTACGATCTATAACTTCTTTCGGGTTATGAATCAACAAATTGTCTCTGTTGGAGTACAATGCACGCTTATGTGCTTTTTTTATAACTGATTTCGAATACCCTCTGGCAATAAATCTTTCCTGCAACAAAGACGCCTGAATCTTAAATTCTGCGGTAGTAGTACATAACCGGCGATATCTTAAAAATTGACCTATGGGTATGTTATCCTTAAGTTGTTTAGGATGAAAACTTTGATAGTGTAACAGAGTATTCCTATCTGTACTTTTCCTATGCACTGAGGTGACAAGTCTATTATCATGGACATACACCTGCATGTCTAAAAAGACCACAGATCGATCGTGTTTAGTGAAAGTAAACTTTAAATGTTGGTCCCAAGAATTCAACAAATGTAAAAAACTCTCCAACAGTACCTGATCACCGCTCCAAATAAAGAATAAATCGTCGATATAACGTTTCCAGCATATTACATGTTGGAACAAAATCGATTTATAAACATAGTGGTTCTCAAAGCCAGAA
The DNA here is from genome assembly GCF_901001135.1 of Rhinatrema bivittatum. NCBI lineage: Eukaryota > Metazoa > Chordata > Amphibia > Gymnophiona > Rhinatrematidae > Rhinatrema > Rhinatrema bivittatum. Next base: position 659,851,909 of record NC_042615.1, on the reverse strand, counting down.
ACATACAATCCTGCTACACTTGGAGCCATTGGTGATCCCATCGGGATACCCTGGGTTTGCAGATAATAATCTGCTTGAAAGCTGAAACTATTCTGAGTTAAAGCAATTTCTGCTATCAAACTAAGAAAGTTAAACTTGCGCTGTGGAATATCAAGATTTGCTAACTCCGTTTTAATAATTTGTAAAGCTTCTCTTTGGGGAATACTGGTATACAACGAGGTTATGTCTGCTGTAAGCAACAACCAATTCGACTGTATATCTGGCAATGTTTCCAATTGGTTTATGAAATCAGTAGAGTCTTTCACATACGATGGTACACTCCGCACTAACGGTTGCAAATAATAGTCAATCATTTGTGCTAGAGGCTCCAACACCGTTCCTATCCCTGCAACAATTGGGCGCCCGGGCGGATTTACTAATGTCTTATGAATCTTTGGTAAAATATACAAGTAAGCTGTAGTGGGATAAGTTACCTGTAAAAACTGATATTCTTTTTTAGTAATAATTTTATCCCTACTTGCTGTCTCCAAAAGATCACAGACATATTGGTGTAGCCTAGAGGTAGGATTTTGATCCAATTTTTTATAGGCCTGTAAATCGGATAATTGTCGGTAAACCTCAGTATTATAATCACTTGAATTCATGACTACGATTCCACCGCCCTTATCGGCCGCCATAATGCGTATAGAATCATCATTACGTAGATCTATCACCGCTTGCCACTGTTCTTTAGAAAGATTATATTTAATATAATCTTTTTGTAATTCCATTTGATCCAAATCTCGTAATACTAATGTTTGGAAAGTTTGGAGCAAATGGCTAGGAGGTGACGGAGGAATCCATTTAGATGGTTTATAAAGACCTTCCCTATTGCCTGGTCTGATATCATCCATAAAAAATTCTTTTATATGGAGACGCCTAAAAAATTTTTGAAGTTCAATACGTGTGAGAAAGGAATCATACCGGCAAGTGGGAATAAAGGAAAAACCCCTATTCAACACCTCTAACATTGGTTTAGTTAAAACCTTGTCAGATAAATTGAATACAGACATATTGAAAGCATCACCTCCGCTATCCCTTATCGACGTAGGTTGTAATTGGAATTGTATCCTCTGGTTTTCTGAAACCTGGACCCCCGAGCCCCTCTGTTTCCTCGTGCTCGCTGTTCTAAAAAATTAGACTCAATCTGGGAATGGGAATCATGGACAATATTGGTGTTGTCTCCCTCTGCGAATCTTACCTGTCGCTTGTCCTTATTTTTTTCTTTTTCTTTTTGAGAGTCATCATCGGTTGACTCATCAGAGGAAGAGAAATCACCCTTTCTTTTACTATATTTCTGTTTTCTATTGGTCTGCATCCAATAGTATACATAACCACCGTTGTAATCCTTCTCATCCCTATAGAATTTACTAATTTTTGTTTTCTTAGTTTCCTCACGATATTCATCTAATTGTTTTTGTAAATCACTCATCTGACTAGATAGTATTTCGGTTGACAATGCCTCCTGCATCTTAACTAATTCAAGATCGGTTTCCTGTTTCAACTCCTCAAGTTTGACCTTAGTGGTTTCAATGATTAAAATCATCAAGTCATGGGAACATTTATTAAGAATCGAGTTCCATTTCTGAATGAAACTGTCATCATCTGCAAAAAGAGAAGGCTCCTTATTAACTCTTAACCCGCGTGGTATGCGTTTAACATAGCAATATTCCGCTAATGTCGACGCATGTAATTCCATGCGTACTGCCTTCTTACGATTTTTCGCATAATTATCCCAATTACCCACATCATTATGCACATTATTTTCATGAGAGGACTCAAACAAATGAAACCCAGACAGAATGGTATTGGCTGCTTGTTCAGTATAGGAATACATATTTTCCATTCTCATTAACCCTCAACTCGGTAACCAGTCTGGTAAATTTACACAAAGGGTATATAAATACAACTCTCTATAATCTTGTCATAAAATACACAAACTGTAGAGAGCCAAAATCTGTATACAAATCATACAAAGTTTATTGCAAACCCCACCCATATATACCTACATAGACATTAAAACTAAGCTAGCACACTCACACATTCACATCCACAAATTAAAAAATATGTATTTTTTTGAGATACAAAAACAGTACAAATATGCATTGCATTGTTATTACATATAGATTTTACAAATGCCCATAATATATCATATTTAATCAATTGCCTATATTATATATTGCCAACATTAAATAGAGTCATTTGTTCAATATGTCCTGTGTCCGACAAAAGAAGATCAAAGATCTCTTCGTTTCACCCCTGACCTTCGGGGCTTCCTCAGGGACCGATTTTGTTCAATGCCTTTTAAATATGCTTTCGCACTAAAAAACACACATACAACCCATTATTACAAACTTACATTGAACCATACTCCCCATTCCACAATTACTCTAATTCTAACCATATTGCCTTAAACCCGTTATCACATAGAAAGACATCACCTGTCGATTATACTACTTCATTTTCCCTTTCCTATAAATTTAAATCAAACTACTACTTCATTTTCCCTTTCCTATAAATTTAAATCAAACTAATTAAATCACCACGCCATTTTTATCCTTACCCCATACTGAACTCCTGAGTCAAAACTCAGGTAAAACTAATCAGAGCCATACCCAGACAAATATAGGCCATCCTTTCCATAAAGCCTTTTACTGCTCCATACATGACCCCCGCTTCCAAAGTATCCAAAACCACTTTCTGTACACCAGGTTTTGAGCCAGGAATTGAAATTATCCATATGGCATAGCTTCTCATTTCCCTTCCCATGAACAGGTAATACTTCTGAAAAGGCAATAGTCTTTGCAGTGTGTCTTATCATCTTTCCTAGATTTTGGAAATCTTTTTGTACTTCATGGATGCCATTTCTTTTGAGGTCATTGATCCCCAGATGCATGATAACACTGATATTAAAATTCTTACTTTCTTTTTCAATGACTTGGACTAACTGATTTTCAACCACATTCCTCTGACTGGACGAAAAGGTGCCCTGGCTACTCCTCCATCCTCCCCAGGTGATAGAGCTCATAGATGTTGCTTCTTTAAGTGATGCAGCATTCCACCATTTGTAAGATGCTCCACTTACTTGCCTTGCTTTTATCCTTGGCACTGGAATTGAGGTAGAGGGTAGACCCTGACAAAAAATGGCTGGGGTCTCAGTCAAACTCTGTACCTGTACTGCCTGCTCTTTCTTATTATCATCATCACCAGTTTCCTTGGTCCCCTCCTATTGCGGCTCCTGGCTGCGGCAGGCCACGGCCGGTCCCCCCTACCTCCTCCATTGCTGGTCCCTGCCGCTGCCTGATGCAGCATGCCCCGCTCTGGGGCAGGCTGACCGTGGCCTCACACGTGGTGGTGAATGCCATTTTCCTCCGACCAGCAGGGCTCTCCCTAGGCATGCGCATGCGGGAGACTCCGCCCGTTAACGGGGCTGTGGTGGGCCTGGCCCAGCCCCGATTGATGACGTCACTTCATAGGGGTATTTAAATGCTGCAGCAGTCTCCAGATCCTTGCCTTTGCCAACAGGTTGTCTCCTCAGAGTGCTAGTTGCTGTTCCAGATGTCTCTTGTTCCTGTTCCTGCTTCTGATCCTGATCCTGGTTCCATTCCTGTTCCTGCTCCAGTCCTTGGGTTCCTGAGTCCTGTCCTGGCATTCCATTTCCTGATTTCCTGCCTGTGCCTCCGTTCCTGACTCCAGCCTCCTCCTCGTCATCCAGTTCCTGTGAGTCCTTCCTCGGCTTGATCTCCTGGATTGATCTCGGCTTGTTTTCTCGTCTCTGCCTCTCTGCTGCCTGTCTTGACCCTTGGCCTAGTGCCTCGTCCTTGCTTGTCTGCTGCCTGCCCCGGATCTTTGGATTGGACTTTCGTTCCGCACCTTCGCTGCATGCCCTGACCCAGACCTCTGGCCTTGTCTTCATCCTCAGCATCTCCGTCCTCGATGATGTACCCACACCTAAGTCCTGCTGGCCATGGCACCCAAGAGCCCAACCTGCGGGAAATGAGGGCTGGTAAAGGTGAAGCTCCTGCCGGGTTGTCCTCACCAGCTCTGCCTGCCAGCGGCGAGATCCATTGGGGGCAATTCCGCAGTGGTCGTATCATCACTCGTCTAGGTCCAAGGATCCACAGCCATAACACCTCCATTGCTTGAGGGGAGGTTAAGAAGCTGTCACCTATTCCTCCTAAATTTTCTTCAGACACTAGCTCTGCATTTTTCTTCAGGGAGTTCTGTAAAGGGCAATTCATCTTCAGAAGATTCAGAAGCACATACTCTTTTTGTGTGGCATGTGTGCCACTAAATGTGCACTGGTCCTGTATTTTTTGGGGCTACAAATTTAAATAGATTTATTCTGTACAGGGTTTGCAAGTTTAAAAGTAATGATATACTTATCAATTGGGAAGGTTGTGATCTGGGCAAGCCTGGGCAAAGGATGTTGGTGGAAGGGCACATTGTGGTAGCCCTTCCTCTAAGGGGATGTTCAGAGACTGATTTTTAATAAAGGTTAAAAGTTTATCCTATTTCTTGAACTAAGTAATTTCCAGATAGTTCTCTAGGACAGCTTCAGGGGAGGTGTGTGCTGTGTGAGAGTGGCAAGTATGAATTTGGACAAATGGTTGAAGTTTTGAGTCTGGTAACAATCTGTATATGTGGCCTGTGAAAGGGGCCAATCACTGAAGAAGGAAATCAAGGTGTGTGAGTGTCTGGAGGGTCCAAGCCACAAGAGAGAAAGGAGAACAATTGGTGCTTTACCCAGAATCACTTCTGGAAGTGTGCAAGTGGATTAAAAGTATGAAAGATCATCTCACACTACCACTGCTCTCCTGGATGTAGAGAAGTGCTGCAGAAGTCAGGGATTACTGAGAGAGAGGGAGAGAAGAGGTTTTGAACTTAACATAGTAATATAGTAATGACAGGAGAAAAGGACCAAACAGTCCATCCAACCTGCCCAGCAAACTTCTTATGGTAGTATTTCCTGTGCCATGTAGGTTATCTCCATGTTTCTCTTAAGGGCAATCCATGCAGTAACTCCCAAGCCTTATGATGAGGGTAGTAATATTTACAATAAAAACCAAGCAACTTTCAAACACATACAAAATTACTGCTAGCATATTTTTACTGGGAGAGGAGCCTTGAAAATTCAGACAATGTTGCCTGACATGCTTTGCTTTTGGACTTGGTCATAGAAGCAGTCCTGTGCTTTTTCCTTTATGTCTGCATATCCGTACCCTTGATCATAAAATTCAGTGCCCATGTTGGTTGTTATCTGAATCCAATTTGCCTTCCTCCCACCCCACTGTTGAAGTGATGTTACAGTTGCGTCAAAAGTACCAAGGCTTAATGATTAAGGGTAGTGATCCCCATCCCTTCTGTTAAGGGTAGTAACTGCCACTCCATGTAGGTTACCCCCATGCTTATCAATATGCCAAACCATAAAATTCAGGGACCTCATTGGTTGATGTCTAAATCAAATTCCCCTTTCCTCTCTCCCCCACTGACAACAAAGCAGAGAATAATTTGGCAGTTGCTTAAAAAACATCAGGGCTTATTGGTTAAGGGGCGGATTTTCAGAGCCCTGCTCGCGTAAATCCGCCCAAAACCGGGCGGATTTACGCGAGCAGGGCCCTGCGCGCTGGTAAGCCTATTTTACATAGGCCTACCGGCGCGCGCAGAGCCCCGGGACTCGCGTAAGTCCCGGGGTTTTCGGGGGGGGCGTGTCGGGGGGCGGGCCCGAACCGCGCGGCGTTTTTGGGGCGTGTCGGGAGCGTTCCGGGGGCGGGCCCGGGGGCGTGGCTACAGCCCGGGGCGGCCCGGGGGCGTGGCCGCGCCCTCCGGACCCGCCCCCAGGTCACGTCCCGGCGAGCAGGAGGCCCGCTGACACGCGGGGATTTACGCCTCCCTCTGGGAGGCGTAAATCCCCCAACAAAGGTAAGGGGGGGGTTTAGACAGGGCCGGGCGGGTGGGTTAGGTAGGGGAAGGGAGGGGAAGGTGAGGGGAGGGCAAAGGAAAGTTCCCTCCGAGGCTGCTCCGATTTCGGAGCGGCCTTGGAGGGAACGGGGGTAGGCTGCGCGGCTCGGCGCGCGCCGGCTATACAAAATCCATAGCCTTGCGCGCGCCGATCCAGGTTTTTAGCAGATACGCGCGGCTCCGCGCGTATCTACTAAAATCCAGCGTACTTTTGTTTGCGCCTGGAGCGCAAACAAAAGTAGGCTATTCGCGCTCCTTTTAAAATCCGCCCCTAAGTGTAGTAATCCCCATGCTTCTGTTAAGGACAGTAATTGCCGCACTGAGCTGGTTACCCACTGTACCCTTTTCTTCATTTCCATCCTATAGCCTTTAGAGATCCACAGTGTTTATCTCATGCCCCTTTGAATTCTTTGACTATTTTCATCTTCACCACATCCTCCAGAAGAGCATTCCAGGCATCTACCACTCTGTCCATGAAGAAAGATTTCATGAAAGTTCAAAGTTTGTGCATCATTAAAACTTTTCATGTATCTGAAAGCCTGTATCATATCATATCGCCTCCTCTTTTCCAGGGTATACGTATTTAGATACTTCAGCCTCTCCTCGTAAGTCTTCTGATGGAGACCCCACACCAGTTTTGTCACCCTTCTCTGGACCTTCTCCATCCTATCTCTATCTTTTTTGAGATACGGTCTCCAGAACATAACACAATACTCCAAGGACCTGTACAAGTGCATTATCATCTTCTATTTCTTACTGGTTATTCCTATTTCTATGCAGCCCAACATTCTTCTAGCTTTAGCTGTCACCTTGTCACATTGCTTCACCATCTTCAGATTGCCAAAGACTAATACTCTAAGGTCCCTCTCATGGTCTGTGTATATCAGTCTTTCACCCCCATCACATACAGCTCTTTTGCATTACCACATCCCAGATGCATGACTCTGCACATCTTGACATTGAATCCCAGCTGCCAAATCTTTGACCACTCTTCAAGCTTTATTATATCATTTTTCATTCTCTGTACTCCTTCTGGCATGTCCACTCTATTGTAGATCTTAGTATCATCCACAAATAAAAACACTAGGGATGTGCAAAAGGAAAAAATTTGTTTTGATTCGGTTTTCATTTCACCTGGACCCAAATTCATTGCATTAGTTTCATAGGGGGAAAAACCAATTTGTTGATTAGTTTCATTCGTTGTCCATTTTCCCATTAAAATCAATGGGGGAAGTATTTGCAGCCTATTTTTGGCTGCAGAATTGGGGTTTTCTATTTATTTCTTTTTTTGTAATATGCATTTCACAAACATAGGCCTAGATTTATCAAAATGCAGTAAGTACCGCATGTGATAGCAAAAGGGGTGTGGTTTATGCTAATGTAGTATTTATCCTATTTTGTGATACTTACCTGTGGGGGGAGAGAGAGAGAGAGTGAGAGAGAGCGAGCCTGACCATAATAGCATGTCCCATACATAGGTATTTGTATCCCTAGGATAGGCCAACCTAGTAACTCGAGGTGGGGATTAGGTAAGAGTGTAGTGGGTTAGGGGCCGCTTTCACATTCTACATGAGACGTACGAACAGAACAGTGGTCTCTTGTGAAGATTAGCTGGCCTTCGGAGTGAGGATACTCACTCCAAGATGAGATTTGGGCAAGGGTCTCTCAACCTAGCTTGATGGACTCTCTACCTGGGTAACATCAAGCTAGGTTGAGAGACCCTTGCCCAAATCTCATCTTGGAGTGAGTTTCCTCACTCCGAAGGCCAGCAAATCTTCACAAGAGACCACTGTTCTGTTCGTACGTCTCATGTAGAATGTGAAAGCGGCCCCTAACCCCCTACACTCTTACCTAATCCCCACCTCGAGTTACTAGGTTGGCAAACTGAGAGTTAGATTACTCACTAGATGGTAGCTGTAGGTATGCGAGTCCACCAGGCTAAAGTAGATGGTACTGGCACCGAGGCAGAGAGAGCAGGCCCTCAAGGAGCGAGTACCTGATCCCTGTAAGGCTTCTGAAATACAGCCGAGGGCCCCCAAGGAGAGGGTACCCAAGTAGTCAATACCCTGAAGGGCAGAGGGAGAGCTTCCAGCAGCAACACTGAAGTGGCAGAGTAGCTTAGACAGGATGAATCTGAGTCTTTGCTAACTCAGTGAGCTAGCAATTGAATACAGGCTATATACCCGGATGGCGTGACGTCACTTGAGGGGGACGTCACCGAGGTTCGCGCCAAAGCTGGAATAAAGACATGGGTGGCGCGCACGTGCACCCTAGTAGGCCCTTTGGAGGGGCATGGCGGGAGGCAGCACCAAAGCCGTTCCAGGGACACCGGAGAGGGTGGCTTGCAGACACGGCAGTAGCTATTTTCCCAAGGTAAGCAGGAGGAGCAGTGAACAAGGTGAAGCAAACGGGGCGAAGCCGTCTAGGACTGATGGACGCAACAGTATACTTCTACTGGGACTGCTGTATGTGCACACACCAAGCTTGTAAGTACAAAAGAGGCCACTGGGGTTTTGGCTTCAAAGAGCACCCCTGTCCCAATATATGTGAGTCTGCAACACTGCCTATAGACCGCTGTATGTGCTTGTTCAGGCAGGCACCAAGCTTGTAACTACAAAAGAGGCCCACTCTGGATTTGGCTTCAGAGAACACCACTTTCCCAATATATATAAGTCTGCAACACTGCCTATTAGGGATATGAATCGGGTGCCCGATCGTTCCCACTTTCGGGATCGTCTGGCTGCGCACTAACCCGAAAAACAATTTTTACTAAAAAAAAAATGGGGAAACACGGGAAATCGATTCATTAGAATTGGTTAAAAGAAAGAAACAATAAATTTTACCCCCGATTTTTCGTAAAAATCATTTATTTTTGTTACTTTTTGTTATTTCTTGCTATTTTTGTTAGTGCTCGCTAACATGAGTTAGCGCGCACTAACCCGAAAAACGATTTTTACGAAAAATCCGGGGTAAAATTGATCGTTTCTTTCTTTTAACTGATTTCTAGCGAATTTAGAAATATCGTATGATATTTCAATTCATTAGAAAAACGATTCACATTCCTACTGCCTATAGTCCACTTTATGTGCTTGTGCAGGCACCAAGCTTGTAAGTACAAAAGAGGCCCACTGGGGATTTGGCTTCAGAAAGCACCCCTGCCCCAATATATGTGAGTCTGCAACACTGTCCACAGACTGCTATATGTGCTTGTGCAGGCAGGCACCAAGCTTGTAAGTGCAAAAGAGACCCACTGGGGATTTGGATTCATAGAGCAACCCTGTCCCAATATATATGAGCCTGCAACACTGACTACAGACCGCTGTATGTGCTTGTGCAGGCACCAAGCTTGTAAGTACAAAAGAGGCCCACTGGGGATTTGGCTTCAGAGAGCACTGCTGTCCCAATATATGTGAGTCTGTAACACTGCCTACAGACCGCTTTATTATTATTATTATTATTATTATTTAAAGTTTTTTATATACCGCCGCTCATCAGAGATATCGCGTCGGGTCGGTGTACAGAGAACAGGAACATACGCCAGAGCGTTATACATTTAACATAGGTTAATATATGAATTCTTAAACATGAAACAAGTAAAAATAATTAAATCGAAACAATCATTTAGATGCATCTTAACTGAACTGAGTTAAACAAAGCTTAAAGAATATAGGGAGCCTAGGAATACTAGGTATGACGTTCGGAAGGATAAAAGAAAGAATGGAATTATAAGTTAGAGATGGCAAATAGGGGAGAGATAGCAAGTAGAGTCCATGTAGGAGCGGTTAAATAGAATGTAGAAAGCAGTCATAAGGAGTAATCAGAATTAGTGCATAATGAAGATGTATTGGGTAGATAAAGGCAGGGCATATATAGGAGTAGAAACGCATATGTATATCATGTATAAGCATGAGTGAATAACCATGTCTTGAGTTTTTGCTTGAATTGGTGCCTACACAAGCTTTATGTGCTTGTGTAGGCACCAAGCTTGTAAGTACAAAAGAGGCCCACTGGGGATTTGGCCCCAGAGAGCACTGCTGTCCCAATATATCAGGCCGATACAGTACAGTGCGCTCCACCAAGCAAATGCCGGTTGATGGCCCTATTAGTCATTCCCACACGATATAGTAAGTAAAATGTGCAGCCAAGCCACACATTTTACTTTAAGAAATTAGAGCCAGGAAAGTGCACAGAAAAGCAATAAAAACTGCTTTTCTGTGCACCCTCCGACTTAATATCATGGCAATATTAAGTTGGAGGTCCCAAAGTTAAAAAAAGTTAAACATAAAAAAAAATAAAAATGTAAAATCAGCCCGCGGCTCGCGGATTGAAAACCAGATGCTCAATTTTGCTGGCGTCCGGTTTCTGAACCCATTTTTAAAGATGGCGCCGGCCATCCAGTGCTCCCCCCATGTGACAGGGGCCGGCCAATGGCACGGATACCCTGTCACATGGTAAGGGCAAAGGCCATCGGCGACATTTTTATTAGTGGCAGCCGACGGCCCGAGAGCGGGAGATCGCTCCCGGGACCCCCACTGGACCACCAGGTACCTGTAAAATGTTTTTTGGGGGGTCGGGAGGGTGGGGGAAGCAAAGGGATTAATTTTAAAGGGTCGGGGTGGGTTTTTTGTTTATTGGCTCGGGTGCAGCCGATAAACAAAACCGCGATCGGGCCCGATGAAAAAACACCCACATGTGAATCGGAACCGGAATCCAAACCAATTCCAGTTCCGATTCACATCTCTATTGTGCACATAAAATTAGGATATACAAGCAGAGGCAGCAGATATGTGCATATATGCCATTTTGTAAATCTCAAGAGTATATATTAGGGATGTGCAGACAAAAAGTTTATGTTCATAAGTCCATAAGTCAAAAAGGGGGGTCAATTTCGGTCAATATGGACATATGGAGAATTCCATAAGTTGAGTCTATGTCCATACGTGCACCGGTTCCCTAAATAAAAATTTAAACCCCTCACCCTCCTTAATCCCCCCCCAAGACTTACCAAAATTCCCTGGTGGTCCAGCGGGGAGTCAGGAAGCCATTCCTCTATTCCTTTGCGAGGAGCACGTGACATCCGCGTCACGTCGGAGTGACGCGACCGTCACGTGGTCATCCGCGGTTCCACTCCCGGAGGCCCCCCCAAGCTGGCCAAAAGTTCCGTTTGTGTCCAACAAGGGGTCCGGGAGCGGAACCGCGGTGGACCACGTGACGGCTGCGTCACTCCGACGTGACGCGGACGTCACGTGCTCCTCGCAAAGGAATAGAGGAATGGCTTCCTGACTCCCCGCTGGACCACCAGGGAGTTTTGGTAAGTCTTGGGGGGGATTAAGGAGGGTGAGGGGTTTAAATTTTTATTTAGGATCAACGATCGCGATTTCCAACGTATTCAACATAGCTATGTTGAATAAGTTGGAAATCCGATCGTTTTCGCCTCATCACTTTTTTAAGTTAAAAAAAAAAAAATAAGTAGCGTTTTACATATAAGTTCAAAACGAATGCACACCCCTAGTATATATGTTCCTGCAGTATCACATGAAAATATGAGCAGGATGAATAGGGGAGGTTTAGGGGCTTTCCAGGGAGGGCTTCAGAAGTATGGGCACAAGTTGCTGTTTTGGAAGAGGTATATCTTCTGTATACAGCTTTTCAGGTTTTATTTTATTTTTTTGAAAAAGGAATATATTTGCATTGCTTTTCTGTTTTCTGGGTTACTCTTGCTAGTTAGTTTAAAGAGGAATTTTAGAAGGAAAAGATTGCTTTACTGCTGAGAGATTTCTTTTTTTTCTCCTAACTTTTATGTCTTTCCTTCTAACCCACTCTACCTTCCTTTCTTACCACATAGTCTAAATCACAGATTAAGGGATTGGATTACACAGAATAACTTGACATTGGTTGGCAGTGAAACCTGTGGAAGTAATTTAGATTAATGTTTAAGTCATTTATGAAGACTGAACACTTAAGTACATTTAACTGGACCTTAATTAGTATTATCATATTAGATCTTTCAGGTAATTATTTTTTGGTTAGTCTGACATTTTTGTAATTAAGGCAACATGAATCTTTGTAGACACCACACTAGATAGATTAAAAAAAAAATCATATTTTTAATTTTTAAAAGATAAGATACATTACTCCATATTTCAGAATTACATGTGAGCAAGATAAAAGGATTCTCTCTTTCTTTTTCTGTCTATTCATCTCCTCTCTCCCTCCCATGCCTCTGTTAATTATTATACCCTTTACTTTTGCTCATCTAAAAGCATGTTTTGAGAGATTGCATGTCATTTTCCCAAAACATAGTCCAGGGAAAGAAAACAACTGGCTTTCTCTTGTGACTCTAAATTCCTCACCATAGGGCTTGTGCTTCTCTTGTTTATCTCTTCCTTTCCAACACGTGTTGTACAGTCATGTGATGCAGGGGTCAATGCTGAGCACACCGAGTTCAATGAGGCCTACCTTCTGCATACATCCTAACCAAGTATGTCAGGCCAAGCAATCTCATTACAGGGGGATGCCCTGCAACATCAACAGGTCATTATCAGGCCTTTAATTGGCTAGAATTCATTTTGAATCTGATTGGTTAGCAGAGATATTCTGCTCACGGAGTCAGTTCAGTGTCATACTGTATTTGGTAGAAAAGCAGTTATCCTTTCAGACATCTTTCTGCAATGTGCTGAGCTCTGTGTATAAAGATTCAGCTTGTGATTTACTCAGACCCTTATACAGATTTTTCATAAAGCAGTCTATGCATGGCTCTGTGCCTGTTTTCACTTTTACTAAATTGTGCTTAAGGTCTTAATTATGTCTTCACGCAAGCAATACATTTTTTTCTACACATCTGCAGAGATAAGAGTTTATACAGTTCTAATTAGAGACCTTATACTGAGATTGGCTCATAGAGACTCCAAATTCTCCACAAACATATGAATCTTAAAATCATTGATCTGATACAATAAGGTGAATAGAGCTGCAATGCACAACTGAAGATCCAATAACCTAATCAATTTTGGCAGTCTGAATATACTCAGCTAAAGTTACCTGTATTAAAATTATGGGCCGGATTTTCAAAGCCCTACGCACGCAAAAAAGGGCATTTATGCGCGTAAATGCCAGGGGCGCGCACAACCCGTATTTTACATAGCGATCTTTGTACGAGTAAATGATCCAGCACGCATAAAGTCATTAAACAAAAAAGGGGCATTTTGGAGGCATGTCGTGGGCGTGTCAGGGGTGTGCACATGACTTACGCGTGCATGACATATTTTATAAGGGACGTGCGCAAATTCTCCGGCGCATTCAGTGTATCTTGCACGCACATATTTACTACTGCCTGCCTGTGGGCGCAAGGGACTGCTAAAGTGTCTGCGGTTTCTTGGCCTCATCACTCAGGGACCCTCAATTACGAAGAAAGGCCAAAGGTGGAAGGAAGATTTGTGGGGATTCCTGGTGGTAACTGAGAAATGCCTCTTTTCCTAGGCACTGTTCATTTGTGTGTAATGGTAAGGGACTGCCTCAGGAGGTGATAAATAGAAGGAACATCAATTCTCCTTGGGCATGTCTGTTTCTACATATGTTTATAATAGCTGCATGGGTCCTACGCTCTATATGGCTCAGAAGAGAAAGAGGGAGGAGAAGAAGAATGCTGAGGATGAGGAGGTACCCTTTACATAGAGTTTACAGGACTCACTCACAATTTCTGGATCTGTCTGAGGAGGAAGTAATGCGCAGGTTCAGATTTAATAAGGAAACCATACTGTACCTCTGCCAAATGTTAGAGCCTGACCTGCAACTTATCACCCAAAGGGGCCGTGCCTTGCAAGTATACCTCAAGGTGACTACGGCCCTGGCCTTTTTTTTGCTACCGGCACCTTCTAAACACCGCTTGGAGTGACATCTGGAATCACTCAGTCTGCCACCTCAAGGTGTCTAGAGCAGGTCCTGGCTGCCTTGCTCTGGAAAACACAGCACTTTATCTCCTTCCCCTTCAGAAGACAGGATCAACAAGAAATAATGACAGTTTTATCAAATTGCACGCTTCCCCTCAGTCTTGGGAACATTTATAGGTTAAAGCCTCTTGTTTAAATACTCTCCGTATGCCCCTGAGAAAGCTATTAAGTGAAACACTGGCCGTGTTGGGCTATGTAAACAATTATTTTCAAGAGTCTGCTTTGTGATAATCTCTATGGATGGAGGACTATTTTAAGAAAAATTGAAAAAATGTCATAAAAATATTTTTTGAAGTATTAAAAAATGATGAAGGTGAATGATTAGAAGACCGGTTGGTGTCTTTTATTTAGAAGTCACACAATGTCAGGCTTGCTGACACCTTCTTAGGCTATAATTTAAGAAATTGTTGGGTTCCACACCATTTGTTTTTGGTTTTGAACTATGATTGCACCCACTTGGCCCTAAGGGCACCAGGAGGAGATGAGGCCACCTACCGCAAGGGATTGCACTCCCTAAACATGAAAATGGTCTGCAACGCCAAGGGCATCATCACAAATGTGGTGTCCTGCTTTCCTGGATCCACTCACGACACCTACATTCTATCACAATCCAGAATTCATGACCACTTCCATCAAGGACACATCACTAGGGGATGGCTCCTAGGTAGTAAGCTAACCAAAACTTCTAACATACATAGTTCCCAGTTATCTTTTTGTCAGCCTTACATGTATGCTCCACAGCAGGGCTCCTGTTTACTTGGCCTGTGAGCTGTGCCACAATGAAACAGAAGGACTATGTAAACCTGATGTTCAGTGTCTTCTCCTACAGGTGACAGAGGCTATCCACTCAAAACCTGGCTCATGATCCCCATTGCTTCCCCCGCAACTGCCACTGAGGCTCGCTACAACAGGGCACACCGTAAGACCAGGGCTGTCATAGAGAGAACATTTGGCTTACGGAAGTCACACTTCTGCTGTCTAGAAAGATCTGGAGGATGCCTTCTTTACAGTCCCCCTAAAGTGTGAGATATTTTTCTAGCCTGCTGTATGCTACATAACCTTGCACTTAACAGACACATGCCTTCACCAGAGGAGGCCCCTCAAGAGAATGAGGAGGAAGAGGAGGAACATCTGACTCAGGAGGAATTGCAAGAAATCCATTGCTTGAGTCAAAGGCAGGCTATACAACAAAGCACTCTCATAGAAAGCCATTTCATAAGGTGAAAGTGGATTTATCTACAATAAAGTGCAAATAAATAAAAGTGAACAAAATAAAAAAAATCACTTCCTTGGCCGTCCTCTCTTTCTGACTTCAGGAAGCTTTGACTGCTCCAAGCTGGAGTTCCTGCGCAGTAGACTCCTCCCACTGCTTACACTACCTTCAGAGGGTGGAGGAAGTCGGGGCAGTTTCAGTTCATGGCTGCAGAAAGGTACAGCCAGTGGCAACAGCGGCTCTGGTGGTGGAAGCATGACAGGTGGAGGCGGGGGTGAGGATGTCATCCACGGATAGTCTGGGGCAGGCTGAGGTGCAGGTGGCTGTCTCACAGGGAGCTCTGCACAGGCAGGTGCCATCCATGGGAAGGGTGGCCCATAATGTGGAGGGTAATGCATCCAGGGCCCCATGAAAAACAATGGTGCTGCTGATGGTTGTGGCTGCACAGGAGACAGCCGCTGCAGCATCTCCATCCACACCTCAGTTTGTTCATCAGTAGCCCGGCAAAGGTCCCGGATCACCTGCTGAATCCTCTGTCCTTCCTCCATGATGGTATCATGGAAGGACTATGCTTCCTGCTGCACCACATCAGGCAGGCCAGAGACAGTGTCCAAGAGTCTGGCGCTCTACTGTAATAGCAGTTTCAGCTTGACTGGCAACCAGTTCAGGTTCGGGCTTGTCCGACGCACTGCTGTCCTGCAGGTGATCATGAAGCAGATCAGCTAGTATGTCCTTCGGCATCTCTTCCTGCCACTGCTGCTCCTCTTCCTCCTTAGGCTGTTCCGGCTGTTCATGGGCTCCTCCTTCCTCCTCTTCCAACGAGTCAGAGATCACCCGCAGATGACGGTACAGCCTTTGGGGTCATCTAGGTGCAGGTCCAGGTCACTCATCATCTGGCTCCCCTAAAAATGATCATAAGCAAATGAGCACACACTGCCAATTGGTGTGTTATGTCCTTTGGTTCATATGGCATGCATGGTACAGTACATACACCTCACTACTAATCCAGTGGTATAGAGCTAAGAATGACCCAGGCATTCTAAATAGTCCAGAACCCAGCTTTATACTCCCGGTGGTATTCCTTGTGGCAGAGGGAGGGCTTAAGGAACACAACAGAGCACTTGGGGAATATGACTTTCACAGGGCAGAGCACTGTCACTGTGTTGCACATAATTGGGCTATAATCTACCAGTTCCACAAACAGAAGACCCTGTACTTGGAAGAATCCAGAAAGTGTATAGCTGAGACCACCACTGTTCTGTGCACTGCAGGGACATCTGATATTTCTTATCTGCTAGGGAACTTGTAAGGTGTGAAGTGGCTGAGGAGCTAGGCCTAGGGTGACCTTACAGCTCCTTGTCAAGGGTGACAAGCCAATCCAGTGCTTTCCTCACAAACATGTTCTGCTTCCTCTAGTGATCTCCATAAGGAAATATGAACACTATCCCATAGCATACATTGCGTAAAGCCAGGAGCATGTTCAAGGTATTTCACGTTGAACAGCAGCTACTTAGTCAGCCTACATAAGCCCTAACAAAGAACCTCCCCTATGCATTTTAATATCAGGCTAGGCAAGTACACCTTAAAGTCACAGCTTTAATAGGCCAAAAATCAAACAGATTGCATTTCTTCATACACACATGAAAGAATACTACATGCTTGGACCTAGCTTATATGACCAAAGCTGCAGTACTTATAAGCTATATGCTGGCTTGGTACATATATGTGAAGATCATGCATTCCTACTATCCTAGGATAAGGAATGCTCAAAATACAATGGCCCCTGTGTCCCTTACAAAGCCCAATATAAACTGCTGTACTCTATACTGTGTACATACAGATAGTTACAGATGTGACCAACGTGGCTTTCCATACAGTACCAGAAAACATTTAGTAGTTGAGTAACTAGAAAAAGGCATGGTTAATTTGCAGTGCTAGATGGTTCTTAGTGCAGATTACAGAAACTTTTTTTTCTGCTCACCTTCCTGCCCTACACGAGGCAAGGTGTCAAGCTGGTCAACTCCTCCCATAGCTTCCTCAGACAAGCTGCTGAGGATAAGCGGCTCAGAGGGAGTGAAGCTGATGTGGCTGCCTTCTCCCTCTGCATTCCTCCTGGCCTACTTCCGCTTCATAATTCTCCTTAGCTCCTTCCACTTGTGCATCAGTTCCCCAATGCTCCGGTTGTGGTGGAACACCGAGTTGACAGCATGCCTGATCCACTTCAAGATCTGCTCCTTCCTGTATGCACCCATCGTCCGAGACTGTGGACCATACAACAGATTCTGGTGCCGAATGACATACTCAACAAGCATGTCAACCTCAGCTGTTAAGAAGTTCGGTTTACAAATCAGAACTGCACGTGCCTGAGACATGGTGAAGGTGGCCATTGAGTGGACCAGTGATCCTTTTGTTCGGAGCCTAAATTTCACGTTTCCCACCCACAGCCGCATAAATTACATGCACAGGTGGGTCCTATCAGCGCAGATTGCAGTTACGCGCGCTGTCAATTACAATTCAGATGGGACTTGTGCGCGCTGGCTGGTTTGTGCACGCTGCCCATTAATTTTAATGAAGATGTGCGTGCTGCCTATTAATATGAATGGAGCTGTGTGTGCTGGCCATTGACGTTAATGAAGATGTGTGTGCCGCCTATTAACATCAATGGAGCTGTGCGTGCTGGCCATTGACTTTAATGAGGATGTGCGCGCCGCCTTTTAATATCAATAGAGCCGTGCGTGCTGGCCATTGACTTTAATGAAGATGTGCGCGCCGCCTATTAACATTAGTGGAGCTGAGTGTGCTGCCCATTGACTGTTGCGACCGTTGGTCTGCAATGGCTTTGCCCCGCCTCCTTCACTCTTCTTGTGGCTCCTCCCTATCACCTCGGACTACTGGCTGCCACGGTGTCTGTCTGCTGACCTCTCTGGCGTCCCTGGACTAGCTTTGGTACTGCTTCCCACCATGCTCCTCCAAGGTACCATAGGGCACGCGCGTGCACACATGCTGCCCTCATCTTTATTTCCTCGTTGGCGTGAACCTCGGGGCATCCCCCTGAGTTGACGTCATGCTGCCCGGATATTTAAGCCTACAACTTTTGCTAGCTATTCGAGTTAGCAACCCGGAATTCTATGGATGGGATTTTCTCTCCGTACTGAAGCTGCTCTGCCACTCCAGCATTATCTGGAACTCTTATTGCTAACAGGGTACCCGCTCCTCAGGGGCCTCTTCTGCTTCTTTCAAGTGATATCAGGAAACTGGTACTCGCTCCTCAAGGCCCCAAGTTCCCTGAGTCGCTGTCTGCATCTACAACCCTTTCCACTTGGAAGACTTCACTAACAGTTTTCATCTGTAGTACAACTACCATCTATTCCTAATGCCTCTGTATCACTCCATGGTGAGACCGCACCTTGAATACTGTGTACAATTCTGGTCGCTGCATGTCAAAAAAGATATAATTGAGATGGAGAAGGAACAGAGAAGGGCTACCAAAATGATAAGGGGAATGGAACAACTCCCCTATGAGGAAAGACTAAAGAGGTTAGGACTTTTCAGCTTGGAGAAGAGACGACTGAGGGGGGGATATGATAGAGGTGTTTAAAATCATGAAAGGTTTAGAATGGGTAGATGTGAATCGGTTATTTACTCTTTCGGATTGTAGAAAGACTAGGGGGCACTCCATGAAGTTAGTATGGGGCACATTTAAAACTAATCGGAGAAAGTTCTTTTTTACTCAACGCACAGTTAAACTCTGGAATTTGTTGCCAGAGGATGTGGTTAGTGCAGTTAGTATAGCTGTGTTTAAAAAAGGATTGGATAAGTTCTTGGAGGAGAAGTCCATTACCTGCTATTAAGTTCACCTAGAGAATAGCCACTGCCATTAGCAATGGTAACATGGAATATACTTAGTTTTTGGGTACTTGCCAGGTTCTTGTGGCCTGGATTGGCCACTGTTGGAAGCAGGATGCTGGGCTTGATGGACCCTTGGTCTGACCCAGTATGGCATTTTCTTATGTTCTTATGTTCTTATGTTCTTATTCCACAGTACTGCTTTCCTGGAACCAGGTATTCACTCCTCGAGGGCCTGCCCTTTGTTCCAGTGCCAGACCTCTCGTCTAGTGGAATCGCTGTGTGAGTACAATACCACTGAGTCTCTCTACTCTAAGGGATCAGGTACTCGCTCCTTGAGGGCCTGCTCTCCTTGTCTCTGAGCTTCTCCTATTCTACCCGGGACTCTGTATGTTTCTCACTGTATACTCATAACTCTAAGTCACTTTCCACTATAGCACAGCCAAGCAGAGGATTTGCTGTTCCAGCATCCTGTGGGATACTCGCCCAGCAGGGCTCAACATCTACTACTCACTACTGCCACCTCTGGTGGTTTCCAAAACTGTTTAAATAAAGATTCAAATCTGTGTTTGCGTGTCCAGAGTCTAGCCTAACACCGTGGTCCCTCACGGGACTGCCCCCCCCCGTGGGTGTGGTCAGCTGCCACAGTGTCCAAAGATCCACCCAAACATCATTAACCATAATATTGACTTTAATGAAGATGTGCATGCCACCTATTAACATCAATGGAGCTGTGTGTGCTGCCCATTGACTTTAATGAAGATGTGCGCTCAGTCTATTAACATCAACGGAGCTATGCTGAATCCTTATGAGAGTTAGAGGGAACTGGTATTACATACCTACGATAACTTATGTTTGTGTCCAGGCTGGGAACAATCTGAAGCTGTGTAACATGGGTGAGGTTACCCAAAAACATTTTTTGGGGGGTCCTAAATAAATATGACCATGTGTTTGGGGTTTACAAATTGACAATGTGGATATGAAAGAACTGTCAAATGTTAGGTAGCACTGAGTACTCTGTTTCTTGAATTGAGTATGTTTGTGCTGAGATATGTAAAGAGGGTGTTGTTTACAGACATTTTTGGCCCTATGGCTGCCCCCTATACATGACTTCATGGTGTGTATAGTAATGCAAACTAGGTATAGGGCTGGTAACTACAAACGTGTTTGGGCCCTCAGCTGTTCCTCCTTCACCATATTAGGATCCATATCTGCAGTACATCCCCCCCCCCCCCCCCGTGACTCTTTCTTTTTTGCTCTGTCAGCTGTATTGCTGTAATATTATGTTAACTTTCTAAGCAAATAAACCTAAATGTCAGCAATTACCTTTTCGCCTACACTGGCCTAAGTGCCTCCCTGTGTCCCACAGCTTTCAAGAAATGTAAAGATAGTTAGAAAAATCTTAGTCATCTCTTTTCTTATGTGTCTTGCATGTCCAGGTCAGTGAACATACCAGCTGTATATCTTGCAGGAGATAGTGCTGGCAATCTTCATTGATGATGCAGACTCTGATACCACTCCTTGCCTTCCAAGATGGTTCTTCCTTCTTGACCACTGGATGATTAGTTGGTGTTACTGTACCTATACTCCCCTTCCCCCTTCCTTCCCCCTTCCTTCTCCCCTTCCTTCCTTCCCCCTTCCTTCCCCACTTCCCCTTCCTTCCCCACTTCCCCTTCCTTCCCCGCTTCCTTCCCTTCCTTCCCCTCTTCCTTCCCTTCCTTTCCCTCCCCCCCTCCTTCCATGACCCACCCAGCCAATACATGAGCCCCTTCCCCCTTCCACCCATTACCAAGCAGCATGCCCTTACCTGAAATGAACACACCAGTTTAGAAAAACAATTTTTAATACATTTAAAAACTATATACAATATTAAAATAATTAAAAAAAAAAGATGGGAAGGGGAGAACTAGGGAGCAAAACTATTTACATAAAAAAAAACAAAACAGGGAAGTTAGGGAGGCAGGGACAAGAGAGGATGATCAGGGCCGATGGATCAGATTCCCTAGGAAACTTACAGCTACGCCAGGCAGCTGTATAGCCTTGAGGATCTGATCCATGTTCCAGATCATCCTTTCCTGGAAGGCAGTCACGGCCCTCAGTGCCTCTAGGACCCCCCTCACATAAGCGCAAAATTCTCTCCGAGTCAGAGGCTTATGTGAGGGGGGGCATATAGGCACGAGAGGGCTGGGAATGCCTTCCCGGACCAGCAAAGGCTGCCCTCTAGGTGCCCCCACATCCCTAACTCCCCAGGCAAAATAGGGAGGATGCCCTATGGGGGGGAGCTAGGGGGAGGCCCGGTGTGTGCCTCTGCGCAGGGAGGTGGCTGCCGCCTGTGAGGTCTCCTCGTGTGTGTGTGGGGGGGGGGGGAGAATCTGGCTCCCCCCCGGAGCGGCTGCTGCTGGTTCTTGTGCTGGGTCTGGCCTCTTCAGGATATGTAGCATTGTAAAAGAAAAGGAGAGATCAGAATAAACTGTACATTCAAGTTCAGAAAGAAGATAGAAAATTCCAGTAGCATGGAAGGATCACTTTCCACCAGGCCCAGCCCCTCTGCCCTCAGTCGCTCCTGCCACCTCCTCCTCTTTAGGTGCAGCCATCGGGCCTTCTTCAAATCCTCTATCTATTAGAAGAAAAGGAAGAGAGAACCATGAGTGTACTCTGGTGATAATAGGACCTGCATACTGGAATGTGACACTGAGTGGTATAACAACATTTATGAACCTTGAAGAACCATGATACTAAGCTTAAATATTCATGTAGGTAATAAGCTTCGCCAATAATCTTTTAACATTACACTCTCCATCCAATACCCTAAACTATAACACACTGTCTGGTTCCTCCTCTCAGGCCTAACCTGACATTCACACTCCCACAGTGCCCCCATCTGCTGTAGTAAAGACTGTCTACTTACTCCATGGGTGTGTGAGGCACGTTGATTAAAGCGAGCCTGCATCTGCCGCCAGGCCCACTGAAGGTGGGAAAGTCATCCTATAGCCACAAATGTGGAAGAGACTTCTTTCCTTCTCCACCACCAGGGACACCAGCAGTTTGATGTCCCTGGTGGTGAAATTTGACTGCCAACCTCTGCCAGCCATCTTGGGGTGTGGGAGAAGCGGGAAGTCCCGCCCTCACGTTCACATGCGCACGGGCATGCGTGCGTGATTGCAGGAGGTGCACAAGTGTACTTGTGTGCGTAAGTACACTTGCGTGCGCGGCGCTGCACATGACCAATGCACACAAATCACGGCCAATACATGCGCAGATTTTCTATAGTGCGTGCACAAATGCGCAATCTATGCAAAATCTATGTCATCTCCTATGCGCACAGCAGTGTGTGCCATTACACAGGTGTGCGCGCATCTTTGAAAATCTACCCCATCTGCGTAACTTTGCCATGTATACCAGTTTACTGAATATTTACCAAAAAAAAAAAAAAAATCTAGCAGCCGTGCAACAGCTGATCCTCCCTTCTTCCATTACCCCAATATAATTTAAAATTATTTCATGGTAGAAGTACTAATTCTCCTGTATCCATATACACTGAAAAAAGTTGCCAAAAATCCCCAATGCTGAACCACCCAAATTCTCCTGAAAGCAGAATACGAATAAGAAAGCCTGCTACTTGCTCCCATTCTGCTAATACTAGGTGTCAAGAGTAAATGGCATAAAGATATTCAAAGTAGTTAAAACACAAGATGATTCTGAGGAATTGCAGGAGATCTTTGAGAGTGGGGAAATGGGCATCTAAATGGCAGGAGAAATGTAATGTGGACAAATGCAAAGCAATGCTCATAGGGAAAAATAATCCTAACTGTGTATAATATACACAATGTTGGGTTCTACATTAAGACTTAGGAAAAGGACCTTGGGATCATTGTGGAAAACACATTAAAATCTTCAGCTCAGAGTGAAATGGTGAACAAAATAGCAAATAGAATGTTAGGAATTATTTGGAAAGAATAGCAAATAAAACTGGGAATATAATAATCCCTGTGTATTGCTCCATCATAAAGCCACACTTTGAGTATTGTGTGCAAATTTGTTCACAATATCTCAAAAAACGATATAGCAAAGTTAGCAAAAGTACAGAGAAGGGCAAAAAAATGATTATGGGGATGAATCATCTCCCTTAGGAGAAAAGGCTAAATAGGTTAGGGCTCTTCATCTTAGAGAAGAGACAACTTGGAGGCAATGTGATAGAGATTTATAACTTTATGTGTAGTATGGACAGGAGCAGGTTAATAGGGAACACTTATTGATACTATCAAATAGTACTAGAATTAGGAGATACTATCTCTGAAGCTAGCAACAGTTTTAAAACAAATTTAAGAAAGTGATTTTTCAGTTATTGCACTATTAAGCTATGGAACTTGTTAGAAAATGTAGTTAAGGCTAGTAGCATAACTGCTTTTATAAAAGGTTTGGATAAGTTTCTGGAGGACAGATTGATAAATAATTATTTTACAGATAGACTTTGGTTTTTCTGCCTCTTAATTCTTGGGGACAGTGACATGAAACAGACTCTTACATTGGGATTTGCTGGGTACCTCCAGGCAACATGGACTGGACACTGTCAGAGACAGGATTCTGAGCTTGATGGACCATTGGTCTGACCCAGCTCGGCATTTCTTATGTTCTGTGACAGCTTCTGGCACTTAGTACTAATTTATTCACAGTTGCCAGTGAAGGGACCAATCATTGCTTGAGTGCAGTGAAGAATTTAATACTAGGTTCCATGTTATTGTCATATCTATAGGCATTTAGCATTCAGGAGAGCAAGAACAGGTAGCAGCCTCTCCTGCGTTCTCTTTGCTTTTGGGACAATTTTGGAGGTTTCGGGTGGGGGTGAGGATGGGGATTTTTGGCAGTTTATTTTAAATGCTGCAACTGTGGGATAGTTTTAAATTATACTAGGGATATGGGAGGAAGGCTTCTTTGCTGTACAACCTTTTTTATTCATACTGGAGGGAGGGGCAGGTGAGGGAATGGCAGCTGCTCAACTTCTGTTTTTTAGGGTATTGTGCTATCCAGCTTACTTTAGATTTGCAGTTTTTCAGACCAGAGTTAGATGATTACTTTATCTGACTAATGCTGATGATATTCTTCACTTGCCAGATAAACTAAAGCCACTGCCTCAGAAAGTTCCCATGCCACCTCTTGCTCGCCTGACTAAATTTTAACTGGGTAATGACTTGCCTATTAAAATTTAACTTCTTGTCAGGGCAGGGCATTCAAACCTAGGGGACTGAATGGCTAACTTCAGTATTGATCTGGACAAACCCTTTTGAATATTGACCCTTAAGTTTGTACATTAAAATTTAAAAAATGAACACAAATAGAGGTTGCGCGTACTTTACGTCATTGTTTTATACAGTGTATGCATACGTAACACAGGCGTGGCTCAAGGCAATCTGCTGTTTGAGGCAAGGGACGAGATGGTGACCCCCTCTGCCCACCACCTCCCCTCTGTCCCCTCTGCACCCCAGAGGCTCTCCTCTTTGGCACCCACACTCAAGCACTCTCATAAATGATCTCTCTCCCCCCCAAGCACCCTCGCACATGCTCTCTCACTCCCCCCATGCTCGCAATCTCTCACACACACACATACACACACACACATATACATATACATACACACACACCCCTCAGTGTCGCCAGGGCCTTCCTCTTCACCACAAGCAGGACAAGCTCCATTTGCAGCATGCCAGAGGTCTTCATATTCACCGCGAGCAGGACATGCTCCACTTGCGGCATGCTGGGATCTCTTCCAAAAGGAGTCTAGGAACAGCAGTATCCTGAACGAGGAAAGCTGGAAAGCTATGAGCACAAATGCTCGTAGTTTGGGCAATAAAATCCCAGATCTGCAAGCCCTAATGGTGGAGGCAGACTTGGATATTGTTGCTGTCACAGAGACATGGTTCACGGAATCTCACGATTGGGATACGGCAATACTAGGCTATAATCTAAGGTCAACCAATAAAGCTCTTCCAACCATCCCCTCGGTCAAGACAGCAAGATTGACCCAAGTTAGAGAGCGTGCACTATCCTTGGCTGGACCGACATTATGGAACACATTGCCACTAGAAACAAGATTACAGGGAGATTTAAATCACTTCAAGAAAAGCTTAAAAACATGGCTTTTCAAAAAAGCGTTTCACAATGAGAATGGAGAATAAAGGAACACAGCACAAGGTCACCTAGATGCGTAGTTGCATATTTTCTTGTTTTCTAATACTTAAATGTTAATGTTAGAAAAATCCGCTTAGAATACATTATGTGTATGGTTACCCCAGTAATCATATAAATGGACCAGATCCATGCCACAAATCATATACATTATGGGGTAGATTTTAAAAAAGTGCGCCTTCGCGTACTTTTGTTGGCGCACCAGGCGCCAACAAAAGTACGCTAGGAGGGGCTAGGAAAAGTGTGCAATAGAAATGAGACAATATTATTTTTCTTTCAATGGACTATATTAGAGTGTCTTCAAATTTCTACTATAAATTCCAAGATTTCTATATGTTTGGTCCATCTTTTTTCCCCGTTGTATCAGGGTGCATAATTGCTTTTGAAATGATCCAAATAATGTTGTATTGTGAGTGTGGCCATGTATTTTTGGCTTCATAACTACATGTAGTAACTACCTGAGCATGATCAGTTTTCTTTACTTAATTCCAGTTGTATTGTAGGTATCATCATGAAGGTGATGCTGGCTCCCAGAAAATGAATTATGAAGCATGTAAGTATTGAAATTAGGCTGATAATAATAAGACTTTTTCAGCTGGGGCCAGTCTAAAAGTGCATTTAAAGGGTTCACACATTTTCCCTGAGATATACAGGACCTCTGAGCTGTGTTTTCTTAGCAAAGAACGAGATTATTTTTATTTGCCAAAGTCATCAAATAATTTTCTACTGCAAATTATTCTAAGTCGTAAATTTGAGTGAATTAAGCCTTGCTTGTATTTTGATTTAGCGAAGAATCTCATTAGTCCATTAACAAACTACTGCACCATGTTTTCAATTTAAATTAAACATCATGATATTTACATTTTCAAAATGTATGTAGAAGTTTTAACATGCAGAGGGCTAATAGTTGACAATAAACAAGCAATCATTTGAGAACAATTTTTTTAACAATAGAGTTAAACATTTGCAAGAGATCGGATGCTTTTGGTCATTTATTTTGTGTTTGCTTTAGGTCATTTTACAAAAGCACTTCTGCTCTCTAGCATTAAAATGAGAGCCACTCCACTCCCCAGATATTACCCAGAAGCACTTGGGGGCTCTTAATGATTAATGCCATCACAGTCCAGCCACAAACCTTTCTGCCGCAGATAATGCCAGGCAGCAAGCACGCTTGACACTTTTAATGTATAATTAAGTAGAAAAAGTCAGCACTCAGTATGCAAATTTTTCAAAATGATAAATGATGCCATACAGCAGTAGGGATTGATTTGGTGTAAATGAAACTAATTAAGGAAATGTCAAACATAATTAATAAAACAGGTTTAAGCTGCAAAACATTGTCAATTGAATGAATGAGGAGGCATTGGCTCCCATTGTTTCTACTTTATTTAGGGCTTGTGTTTAGCTTGTACTCTGTTCCTAAACGCACTTTCTCTACCTCATACCCTCCACTACTAATTCCCAGAGAGGGGGAAAATAAATTTGCTTGTCTCTCCACTGACTGCAGAAATTAATTGCAGAAATCTTGTCCCATCCAAGTGTTACATTCACTCATAGGACATTAACATAACTAATTTGAAAGAGCCCAAATGACTGCATAATAGAGCACTGTCAGTATGCCTGACAGTCTTTCGTCATACCAAATTAGCTTGGTTTTCTAATTGAATTTTTTTTTTTTTACTGGGTCTCTTTTCATAATTTTTTCCTTAGCCATTCATTTTTGATAAGAACAAAGGTTTTATAATTTACAAACGAGTGCTTGACCTATAATTACTAGGAGGAAATTAAGGGAAGTAGAAAAGTCAGGTTTAGCCCTAGTAATGATGCTAGAGACCTTGCTCCCTCTAGGGAGCCTGAAGAATAATGGAATCTTCTATTTTTACGGGTGACCTGTGCACTGGTGCTGACTCTGACTGTGAATCCACTTTACTTTGCAGATCACTTGCTTAACACAAAAAGTGCCAACAGAATCATAGGTCATTATTCCAAATGTCATTCTGTGCTTGTGCCATTTCCAAATGCCCTTCCCACTAAATGAATGAAATAATGAACATCTGCCAGTCTTCTTATCTTGCCCTTGTAAATTTTATACGATAACGACTTCAGAAAGCTTTATTTGTGCTTCATTTTGGTAAATGGAGGTCAAGGATGCCTTGATTTTCCCTTTCAAAAACATCTTCTGTTAAGGTGTTTCATCTTTTTTTAAAGAAATCCATTCACAAGATGTCTAAGAATGTGCAGTTCTTTTTTAAAAGAAGCTGCTAGGTAGAAATAAGTGTATAGCAAAAATGTGGTTACAATTAAACAATTTTAATGTTCTGGTTCATTCAGTGCTATATAAGTGACATTTGTTTATAAATAAACTGAGCACTCTTGGCATGGACCCTAAAGGGACCTACTATCAGGCCGATACAGTACACAAGGGTACAGGGGTAAAGCTAGCGCATTTTGGACGCACTAGCTTTACCCCTTATTCAGTAAAGGGAAATAGCGCGTCCAAAACACGCGTCCAACCCCCCCCCCCCCCCCCGAACCTAATAGTGCCCGCAACATGCAAATGCATGTTGATGGCCCTATTAGGTATTCCCGCACGATTCAGAAAGCAAAATGTGCAGCCAAGCCAAGGTAGGCGCTAATTTCTGCCGGCACCGGGAAAGTGCACAGAAAAGCAGTAAAAACTGCTTTTCTGTGCACCTTCCGACTTAATATCATGGCGATATTAAGTAAAAAAGAAAAAATTTGAAATAGGCCCAATTTGAAATAGGCCCAATTTTGCCGGCGTCCGGTTTCCGAACCCGTGGCTGTCAATGGGCTCGAGAACCGACGCCGGCAAAATTGAGTGTCAGCTGTCAAACCCACTGACAGCCGCCGCTCCTGTCCGAAAAGAGGCGCTAGGGACGCACTAGTGTCCCTAGTACCTCTTTTTACCACCGGGCCTAATTTAAATTTAAATACATTTATTTACTGAATCGCATGCACAGGAGAGTGCTTGCCTGCTCTCCCGCGATTTTACTGTATTGGCCCATATGTTAGAAACTGGTAAAGTGGGAGGTGATAAGGGCCGGGGTAGAGGTAAATGGAGTTTACTTTGAGGAAAGGGTGTTTCTAGTGCTGTGCTGCTGGAATTGGTCCTTGCGCTGATTTTTTCAATGTTATGATAAGCGATGTTACAAAAGGACTGTCGGAAAAGGTTGGCTTATTTGTGTCTGATACTAAAATCTGCAACAGGATAGACACCCAGGAAGGTATGTAAAACTTGAGGAAGGATATAGCAAAACTTGAGAAATAGTCTAGAGTCTGGCAGTTAAGATATAATGCTAAAAAAATGCAGTCATGCATTTGGGCTGCAAAAACCCAAAGGAGCAGTACAGTATAGGGGTGAAATTCCTCTTACCATGAAACACAAATGGGATCTGGGGATGTTAACATCTGATGATCTCATGATGGACAAACAGGGGCATAAGGTGACAGTAAAAGCCGGAAAGATGCTTAGCAGCATAGAGAGAGGAATGAGCAGCAGACAAAAAGAGGAGATATTGCCTCCATAAGAATCCCTGGTGATACTTCATTTGAAATACTGCATACAATTCCAGAGATTGCACCTTCAAAAGGATATAAACAGGATGGAGTTGTCCAGAGATGGTTAATAAAATGGTCAATGGTCTTCATGTTATAGCATATAGAGTTAGACTTAAAGATCTAAGCATGTATACCCTAGAGGAAAGGTGTGATATGGGATATATGATAGTGGAGGTAATAGAGAAAAGGACAGTATCTGAAATCAAGAAAGCATGGGATAAGCACAGAATCTCTAAGAGAGTGATAGGAACTATAGAGCTGAGTAGGTATTATGGATGGGCAGACAAGATAGGCTGGATGGTCATTTTCTGCCTTCATGTTTCTCCGTTTCTATGATTTGGTTACCTGCGTATGTTTTAAAATCTGCCCCTTCATGCATAGCTGGATTATTTTGTTTGCTTTGTGTGAAAGTTGTCCCTCTCAAGAAGAACCCAGGAAAGCTTCGGCATCATGAGATGGAAGAAACAGAACTTAAGATTCTGGGACCTTCTGGAATACAAGGCATTGATACTCCTTGAGCTGATCTTCAAACTAGTGCTTCTCAGGGCTCAAGTTTCTTCTATCAATAAAGGCAACTCAAAAGAATGAAAAATCCTCTTGGGTCCTCTTTTGAATGTGGCATTAGATACATTTCAGATTCTGATGCATCCTTCATTGTACAGAGATCTGTGTAGCATCAGCACCTCAGATGGAGACCCTTCATTCATAAATTTAAATAATGAAACCGAGGGATTTTCTGTGCTTTTGGATCTGAGATACATATTTGCACATCCTTATTGACCTATGTCATCTGAAGTACCTCAGGTTTGTGCTAAAAAAACAGAATTATCAATACAGGGCTCTTCTCTTCAATCTTTCCCTGGCCCCTTGGAGGGGGTTAGCAAATGCTGTTAATGCTGCTTGCTAAGATTGAGATATATGGCCTCTTTCTGTATCTATATGAAGTATTCATCAGGGTATGGATGCACCAATACTACTGTGAGAACCCAACAAAGTAATATGTTTGTTGTAAGGACACAGAAGGACTATCAATTGTGAGAAAAGCTTGCTGAAATTGTTGCAAGATCTGTTTCATTTAGGATTGAGATTCCGTATTAACTGTATTAACCCATATAACTGCAAAATTTGTGAGCCCTTGGTTAACATGGGCAGACACTAGGCATACAGGTCTAAGACATGTTAGTTTTATTCTTATCAACAATTATCTTGGAGTGCACCTAGCAATGTATTAGAGTGCAAAAGCTGCCATGTGTCATGGGTTATGCTTTAAATGCTTCCAATTCAATGGTTTCAAACACCAACACAAAACCACAGATACGCTTCATTTCAATTCTATTTAAAGATGTTGCAAGGTGCAGTATCATGTAACTTTATTTAAATACTAGTGGTGGCCCGCCACGCGTTGCAGTGGCAAAGTCAGGTTCTTTCCCCCCCTCCCTCTTCCCCTTGCTCATATACCTCAGTCACACATCGTCTTCCCCCTTGGTCACTTACCCCCCCTTTCCTCCCCTGTCCCCACTCCAATTCTCTCCCCTCACACTCACCCCTCCCCCTTTGGTCACTAACCCTCCCCTTCACTACCCTGTCCCCACTCCAAGTCTCACCCCTCACACTCACCTCTCCCCTCTGTGTCTCTCCCCTGACACTCACCACCCCCTTCATTCTTCCTCCCCTCACTGTCACCTCTCCCCGCCTACTCCCTACCCTTTCGTCAGTGACAGCACACCCTCTCTGAATCTCCTTCCCTGATTCTGATCCCCTCCCGCTCGCAATGCCCTCCCAGCTGATCCCGCCCCCTCCAACCCTCTCCCTCTTGTGTGGTTCTGCGCGGCCCCCTCCCGAAGACGCGAGGTCAGTGAGGATCCCTCCCTGTCGTGCACGTGAGCCGTACCAGATCACCACCGCAGCTCCTCCCAGGTATCGAAGTTCGGCCGGCCGACATCTTGGCTATAGTGAAGAAAGAAATTTCATTCTCCATCAATGCCAGAAGCATCTGGGCATCCTTGGATTCTTTTCCAATTGTGACTGAAGAGACTTTCTTCCTGGGTCTTGGGTGGTAAAGCTGTATCTTATATCCATAATTTATGTTAGGTGTGCTACAGGTGTTAACATTAGCATTTGCTGGGGATCATTCCTTTCTGTTACCAATGGTTGGTTATTAATGATTGCTGCAGCTTTGCACAGAATTGTTCCCAACACTTCATGTGTCAAATAACTGGAAAAAAAACCCGATGATTTAGAACGCACTAATTATCATGTATTAGTCCAAAATGTACGCGCATGTTATAAAATTGGCACGTCCATGTGTGCACGCCAGGAAGCATGTGCACATGGATGTTCATGCGTACCTTTTAAAATCCACCCCTTAGGGAATAGCCACAGCTATTACTGGCTTCCAAGGGTGAAGCCACCTAAGTCCCAGCGGTTGGGCTCCTACGGGCTCCTCCTGGGGGAGTACCAGCTTCCAGGGTGAAAAGCATCTACGTCCCGCCTGAACATCTGCCTCCTGGCCCTCTGTTCATCAGAGACATTGTCCATCTCTTCCTAGTCTCCAGCAGGTCGGCCCAAGGGTCCACAAAACTGAGACTCCCACAACAGATTGCAAGGCCATGGACTCGGCGGATGTGCCTGTTCCCTTAGACCTGCCAGGGTTGGCCCAGCAGCTGCAGTATCAGCAACAATACCTCAAGGTCCTCACTGGTTCGTTAGGGGAGTTGTCGGCCTGACTGGATGCTCGGGCCTCTTCTGCCCCAGAACCAGCACCCGAGGGCCAAGATTCGTCGGTGACTCAGCTGCCAGCACCCTCCCACTACACTGGTGATTTAAGGACCTGCCGCGGCTTCCTGAACCAATGTTTTGTACGGTTCTCCTTGTTGCCTCGGCAGTTTCCCTCGGATGTGGTGAAGGTGGCATACATCCTGTCCTTGCTCGATGGGAAAGCCTTGCTATGGGCTTCTCCCCTTTGGGAAAACACTGATTCTTCACTAACAGATTTACAATTGTTCATCATGAACTTTCGCCAGGCCTTTGATGAGCCCGCCCGAGTAGCCAAGGCTACGTCTGATCTGCTGCAACTTCGTCAGGGGACTCGCTCCTTGGCAGACTATGCAATGGAGTTTAGGACTTTAGCCCAGGAAGTAGGTTGGCAGGATGATAGTCTTAAGGCCATCTTCCTGGAAGGCCTTTCCGGTCGCATTAAGGATGAGATTGCGGCTGGAGATTTGCCGGAAGACCTCTATGCCTTGATTGAGATGGCTGCTCGCATCGACCGTCACCTAAAACAATGGGTCAAGGAGCAGCGCTCTTCTCGTCATAGTCCGGCTCATGGGCAGAGACCTGCGCCCTCTCCTAAGAGCTCTCGCCCAGATGTCCCCACCAGCGAACCCATGAAGCTGGGACGGGCTCCGTTTTCTCTTGAAGAAAGACAACATCGCTGTTAGTTGAAGTTGTGTTTATATTGTGGCCCGAAGGGCCACTTCTTGGCACGCTGCCAGGAGTGTGCAGAAAATGCCAACACCTAGGAGGTCGGGAGGAGCTCCTCCTAGGCTGTGCAATAGCTCCTCAATGCACTGTACCTGTTACTCTGGAATACCCCGGAGGTTCCTTTGAGACGATGGCGTTCCTGGACTCTGGAGCCGGAGGTAATTTCATCCTGCACAACTCAGTCTCCGTTGCGAATCCCTAAGCATAGACGGGAGGTCCCGTTGCGAATTACCTCAATCCAGGGGATGCTCCTTCCTGGTCCTGTCCAGCTGTCCACGGCACCCATTATGGTCCACACCGGGGTGATCCATTCGGAGGAGATAGCCTTCCTAGTGTTGGATAAGACCGTCCACCCTGTGGTGCTAGGGTTGTCGTGGTTACAGAAACACTCGCCCACGATTCAGTGGGATACGCTACAGATCGTTAAATGGAGTCCCTTCTGTGTAGCTAATTGTTTGAAGGTGGCTAGGACCCCCTCACTTCCCTTGATGCACTCGGCTGTGGGTCCCCCTGCACCTTATGAGGACTTCACCGATGTATTCTCCAAGACCAAGGCGGAGATCCTTCCGCAGCATCATCCGTATGACTGTGCTATTGACTTGCTACCTGGTACCATGCCCCCTCGAGGAAGGGTTTATCCCTTATCCATACCTGAGACCTGGGCCATGTCTGAGTACGTTGCAGAGAATTTGGCCAAGGGGTTTATCCGCCCGTCCAAGTCGCCTGCAGGGGCGGGCTTCTTTTTTGTCAGCAAGAAAGACGGCTCACTGAGGCCGTGTATAGACTATCAAGGCCTAAATTGATTACCAAGTGAGACCGCTACCTGCTCCTGTTAATCCCGGAGCTCCTTGATCGGCTTCAAGGAGCAAAGATTTTTACAAAGTTGGACTTACGAGGAGCCTATAATTTGGTCAGAATCCATCCCGGAGATGAGGTGTTGTGGGACCTTCTGAACACCTGTGTAATTGTTTACCTCGATGACGTGTTAGTCTACTCCCAGGACCTGCCGTCACATTGTCAACATGTCCGCCAAGTGCTCCAGATACTTAGGGAGCATGGCCTATACGCAAAACTGGAAAAGTGCAGTTTTGAGAAGACCTCACTGCCGTTCCTAGGCTACATAGTCTCTGAAGCAGGCTTTCTAATGGATCCTGAGAAAGTGGCAGCTATTAAGAATTGGCCCTGGCCCAGGGGTCTTAGAGCATTGCAACACTTCCTCGGCTTTTCTAATTTCTACCGTCACTTTATCCCCAACTACTCCCGTATTGTGGCTCCGTTAACTTCCGTCACCCGAAAGGGGGCTAACGCGTGGATTGGCCTTCCTCTGCCTGCCAAGCTTTTGAGGCCCTCAAGGAAGCCTTCTTACTAGATACCTGCCTTCATCATCCGGATCCCAGCTGGCCCTTCGTGGTGGAGGTTGATGCCTCCAATGTGGCCGTGGGGGCCGTACTGAGCCAGTACTCTGATTCTGGACAGCTGTTACCCTGTTCATATTTCTCAAGGAAATTTTCCCCAGCTGAGAGCAACTACTGTGTAGGTGACAAAGAGTTGCTAGCCGTGAAACTTTCCCTGGAAGAATGGAGACAGTGGTTGGAGGGAGCCAACTACCCAGTCACGATTTACACCGATCACAAAAACCTAGCATTCTTGAAGCAAGCCCAATGCCTGAATCCAAGACAAGCCTGATGGTCGCTGTTTATTGATCGGTTTTACCTTACGCTACCGACCCGGCTCTAAGAATGTTTGAGCTGACGCGCTCTCACGCTCTTCTGAGTTCGAAGAGACCCAGGATACACCTCAGTATATCTTGGACCCTGAAAAAGTCAGCCTTGCTGCAACCTTGGTGTCCTTCCAAGGGAAGACCGTTGTTCCACGTCGCTTCAGGAGAGCAGTCCTCGCTTGGGCCCATGACTCCCTCACTGGGGGCCATGCTGGTTGGAAAGGGACGTTAGATTTGTTAAACCATTTCTACTGGTAGCCAATGGTGAGACAAGACGTCCAAGCTTTTGTGGGCTCATGCCCTACTTGTGCAGTTCAAAAACTGCTCCTCGAGAAGCCTAGGGGCTTGTTGCAACCATTGCCCATCCCGGTGGAGCCCATATCTCCACTGATTTCGTCGTGGATCTTCCTGTCTCAGGAGGTAATTCGGTCATCTGGGTAACCGTGGACTGATTTTCCAAGATGGTGCACTTCGTTCCCTTGCCAAAACTTCCTTCTGCCCCTGACCTAGCTGGTCTGTTTGCTCAGCACATCTTTAGACTTCACGGCCTTCCGCAGGATATCGTCTCCAATCGAGGACCACAGTTTACAGCCCACTATTGGAAAGCTCTATGTAAGCGCTTTAATGTGCAACTTAGTCTTTCATCTGCATTCCATCCTCAGAGCAATGGGCAAACGGAATGAACCAATCGAACCCTGAAGGCGTTTCTCCGTGCCTTTGTGAACGAACGACAAGATAATTGGGCCAAGCTACTCCCTTGTGCAGAGTTCTCGTATAATAATCACACTCATGCTGCTACGGGAAGCTCCCTGTTTCTCATTGTTTATGAGA
This sequence comes from Rhinatrema bivittatum, assembly GCF_901001135.1. NCBI lineage: Eukaryota > Metazoa > Chordata > Amphibia > Gymnophiona > Rhinatrematidae > Rhinatrema > Rhinatrema bivittatum. The sequence continues at coordinate 659,817,105 of NC_042615.1, read as the reverse complement.
AGCAACTTCGTCCACCCCTACCTTTGCCTGAACCTAGTGCACACCCAGCAGTGCAACTCTCAGCTCGCCAGCTCCGTGCTTTGTGGAAATCTACCCAGGAAAAGATTCGTCAAGCCACCCTGTCCGCCAAGAAGTGGACGGATAGGCATCGTCAACCAGCATCTATCTTCCTCCCAGGAGACCGTGTCTGGCTTAGCACCAGAAATCTACAGATACGTTTTCCCTCTCAAAGACTAGCCCCGAAATTCTGTGGGCCTTTCCGAATCGCTGAACGAATGGGAGCGGTCTCATACCGTCTACGCCTACCCTCCTCCATGCGCATACATGATGTGTTCCATGTGTCATTGTTGAAGCCTCTTGTGTTGTCCAGATACCACTCCAGGGCTCCTGAACCCTCGGACCCTTCAGTACCGGATGAGGTTACGTATCAAGTACGTGAAGTTTTGGATGTCCGGTTCCATCAACGCCGATGAGAATACTTGCTTGCCTGGGAGGGTTGCGGACCCGAGGACAACTCTTGGGAGCCAGCCCGAAATATCCTCGACAAGGACTTATTACGGCAGTTTCATTTGGACCACCCCAGTAAACCTGGACCAGCTAAGAGGAGGCGTAAGAGGGGAGGTACTGTTGCGGTCCTGGCCGTGAGCACCGCAGCCAGGCCCTTACCTCTTGATTCCCGGACCTGCTCCCGCCTCCGGAGTCCTGGCCTGCGGCCTGTTTGGTGGCGCCCCCACTGGGGCAGAGCAGCCGGGAAGGTTCCGGTGGACGCCCTGTCACTAGGCGAGCGCGCGCCACTTGGACACCTTTGTAGCCCGTTTACCACCAGTACATACTCCGCCCAATTCCTGATGTCAGACGCCGTGGCCATCCAGCCCTTGCTTTGCAATGGGTTAGCATCTGGTTTCCTGTTGCATTGCGCCCCGGAGTGACCCGCTTGGCTACGTCGCTCCGTCCCTGCTTCAGTACCTGCTTGGTCCCTGCCTGCTTGCTACAGTACCTGCTCAGCTTCTGCCTGCTTGCTACAGTACCTGCTTGGTCCCTGCCTGCCGGCTACAGTTCCTGCCTGGTTCCAGTACCCGAGTCCTGCTACAGTTCCTGCCTGGTTCCAGAACCCATACCCAGTTACAGTATCACTACTGTCCTAGTCTGGTTCCAGTTACCTGTCCTGATCCACAACCCTCCTAAGTCCCAGTGGCTGGGCCCCTAAGGGCTCCTTCTGGGGGGGCTTCAGCTTCCAAGGGTGAAGCCATCTAAGGCCCAGAGGTTGGGCTCCTACGGGCTCCTCCCGGGGGAGCACCAGCTTCAAGGGTGAAGAGCATCTACGTCCCACCTGAACATCTGCCTCCTGGCCCGCTGTTCATCAGAGACATTGTCCATCTCTTCTTAGTCTCCAGCAGGTCGGCCCAAGGGTCCACTAAACTGAGACTCCCACAACACATTACCTGAAGAATGGTGGTTAATATGATGCTAAGTTTTTAAAAAGGGCTCTAGGGGTGATCTGGAATATTTTAGACTTGAGAACCTGACATTGGAGTCAGGCAAAATGGTGGAAGATATTATTTAAAACAAATAACTGACCTCATAGATAGACACATTTTAATGGGGAGAGTCAACAAGCTTATTGAAAAGGGGAGTCTTGCCTTACCAATTTAATAGATTTTTTGAAGGCAGTAAAGGGGATACAATTGAGCCAGTTGATATAGGTTAACTTGATTTTCAAAAGGCATTTGACAAAATCCAAAATGAAAGATTACTCAGGAAATTGGGAGGTCATGGGCTTGAAGGCAGTGTTCTACTGTGGTTTGGTAACTGGATAAAAGACAGAAAACAGAGGGTAGGACTAAATTATTAGTGTTCCAAATGGAGCAAAGTCATTAGTGTAATGCTCTGGAGGTCTGTACTCGAGCTTTTTAGTATGTTCATAAATGATCTGGAGAAAGGAATTAGTGAGATGACCAAATTTGTGTTACGCTGCGATGGACGAGAGCACCAGGGGGCGCTCTCCAGTAGAGATGTGAATCGTGTCCTCGATCGTCTTAACGATCGATTTCGGCTGGGAGGGGGAGGGAATCGTATTGTTGCCGTTTGGGTTTTAAAAATATCGTGAAAAATCGTTAAAATCGTGAGCCAACCCCCTAAAACCCACCCCCGACCCTTTAAATTAAATCCCCCACCCTCCCGAACCCCCCCCCCCCCAAATGCTTTAAATTACCTGGTGGTCCAGAACGGCGGCGGTCTGGAACGGCCCCCTCAATTGAATCCTTTGTCTTCAGCCGGCGCCATTTTGCAAAATGGCCGCCGCAAAATGGCGGCGGCCATAGACAAAAAACGATTTGACGCAGGAGGTCGTTCCGGACCCCCGCTGGACTTTTGGCAAGTCTTGTGGGGGTCAGGAGGCCCCCCCAAGCTGGCCAAAAGTTTCTGGGAGTCCAGCGGGGTTCAGGAAGCGATTTCTTGCCGCAAATCGTTTTCCGTACGGAAAATGGCGCCGCAGGAGATCGACTGCAGGAGGTCGTTCAGCGGCAGTCCGGAACCCCCGCTGAACGACCTCCTGCAGTCGATCTCCTGCGGCGCCATTTTCCGTACGAAAAATGATTCGCGGCAAGAAATCGCTTCCTGAACCCCGCTGGACTCCCAGAAACTTTTGGCCAGCTTGGGGGGGCCTCCTGACCCCCACAAGACTGGCCAAAAGTCCAGCGGGGGTCCGGAACGACCTCCTGCGTCGAATCGTTTTTGTTTATGGCCGCCGCCATGTTGCGGCGGCCATTTTGCAAAATGGCGCCGGCTGAAGACAAAAGGATTCAATTGAGGGGGCCGTTCCGGACCGCCACCGTTCTGGACCACCGCTGGATCCCCAGGTAATTTAAAGCATTTGGGGGGGGTTTGGGAGGGTGGGGGATTTAATTTAAAGGGTCGGGGGTGGGTTTTAGGGGGTTTTAGTGTGCCGGTTTTCCTGCCCTCCCCCTTCCCCCGATTTACGATTTTTTAACGATAAATCGGGGGAATTGGTATTGTATCGTGGCCCTAACGATTTTTGACGATTTAAAATATATCGGACGATATTTTAAATCGTCAAAAAACGATTCACATCCCTACTCTCCAGCGCAGGATGAAATGTGTGCACTTGCGGTGAAACGTCCTTACCCTGAGCCTGAACCGTACCTGCGAGCTTCCATGAGACCACCAATGCAATGGTGGTCTCTGAATGGTCCTCTGACCGTTCCAAGCCTTTCAGACTGCTGCTAGAGAGCGGCGGGAAGCAGCAGGTTGGACAGAGGTCAAAGCAGACGAGGACAAGACACAGGATGAGGATTCAGGTGAAGATTCAGGCATTGAGGTAAACTTGGAAGGAGGGCTGCAATGCAATGATGGAGGTGAAGCAGCAAGCTGACATCGACTCAATTACATTAGAGTTCAAGATGTGAATGAGCACTGAAGGAAGGACTGGAATCCAAGATGAAGGACGTCAGGACAGACGGGTGAAGGTGGAAGCGGGCACAAGTACTCTGAAGACACAGGCAGGATATGAGAAGAAGGATGAAGCTCGGAGGTGGAACTTGGAGCCTGGAGCATTGAGATGAAACCCAGTGTAGGAACACTGAGACAAAACCCGGTGCTGGGAAAATAGGAACCGGGGTCCTCAGCTGCTTGAACTGCCACACTCAGATGAGATGAGGATGAGGATCCGAGGCGAAACTCAGATGGATTGAGGATGAAGATCCGAGGCGAAACTCAGATGGATTGATGAGGATCTTCGGTCCGTGAGATGCAAGAATCCCACCAGCACCCTACACATCCCAGCCGGGCTAGTCGCGGACCACGAGGGATAGGAAGACAGACCTCAGGAACCTCTGAACAGGAACGGAACATCAGGATACAGAAGACATCTGGACTGGAACAGAACATCAGGAGAACATCTGGAACAAGGATGAAGATGAAAGACAAAGGAACAAAGAACATCAGCAAGTCAGGAACAAGGAATGGGATCCCAGGACAAGGATGCCAGGCAGGAGCTGGAAGCGGAGATTCTCGGGAGACCAGCTCCAGGAAAGACGATGCTCCTTGCGAAGGTGTCTTGGAAATGAAGCCAGGTCCTCTTTATAGGGCTGAACAGATGGATCCAGGAAGTGACATCATCTGGGTGGATCAGGGGGCCACTCCCTCACTGGCCCTATAAGTCAAGGAAGGAGGCGTGACCCCGCACCTAAGGAAGAAGAAGGAGAGAGTCTGCAGGACTCTGGACAGCGGCCCTGCAGATGCTGACGCTGAGAAGCAGGAGCTGGGCCTCTGCGCAGGCCCCGACATTGAAGCGAAGGCATCTTGCCACTCAAAAGGATGGAGCAAGGTGGGGTCCTGCCACGGAGAAGCAGGCCTCCAGGCCTGCTGAAAGACAGCATGGGCGGTGGCTCCATGCCGCATGAAGAAGCCGAAGTCCGCAGCACCAGCCGCTATGGTCAAAATGGCAGGGCGGCCTCCGTGCCGCGGGAGCAGGGCAGGAAGGAGAAGTCCAGGCTTCAGAGCGGCCTCCGGGCCACGAGGTAAGAGCCTGCTCGCAGCACTGCTGTGGGCAGGATCGCAACAATTTGCAGATGATACAAAATTGTTTTGTGTTGTTAAAACAATAGTGGGTAATTAGGAACTGAAAAAGGACAGATTAGGGTATTTAGCTTGGAAAAAACATGACTGAGAGGAGATATGAATGAGATTTTTAAAATTATGAGTGGTGTAGAACAGGAAAATAGGGAATGGTTTCTTACCCTTTCAAATAACACTAGTATCACCCTCTTTTGGTTTGAGGTCCCTAATATGGGGTCATGCTGTTGAAGGACTACACTCACTGTCCTGGACCTGTCACCCCTCTAATGAATTTTTTCAACTAGTTATTGCATAGGAAGCTGGATTCCTATCAGGAAGGAGGAGGACTAGCCTCAGGGGCCCTAGGCTCTTGTGGGTGGGAACTCTTTCACAACCATTCAATGGTATTTACGTAGAAAGTTCTCAGTTAGGCTCTCAAGAAGGAATGATAAAAATTAAGGCTGAAAATGGTATTCCAACCAAAAAAAAAATGGTATTCAATTAAAAAAAAATGTTTACTAACTTTATGAATAAAATCCATGCAAGAATGGCAAAAATCATCATAAAAAATGCAATGATAACTCCTTGCATTACAGTCTTTTTATCCAACTCCAGACTTGAATCAATGTCCTTTTCCCAGTGATTGAAAAAGGGAAAAATAGTGCTTCAAAAAATGGGGTAGGAAGGCGAAGGCCAAAACAATTCCTAACCTCAAAATAGGAAAACAATTTCTCTTCTAACAACAACGCTCTTCTCTTCAGATCACTGCCAGTCCATTTGGCTGGTAAACAGACAGCAGACTCATGCCTGCTCCTTACAAGAAGGGGGGCTTCCTTGTAGGTTGGGCAGATCAGGGAAAAATAAACCCACTCTCTCTAAGTCAAAAATCTCTCTTCTCTGCTTCTCTACACTCAGGAAATATACTCCCCCCCCCCCCCCCCACTCGGTCTATGAGGGCACCGATAGGATATCCTGGATTTCTTCCTGTTATCCCACCTTGCAGGCTGTGAAGCCTAGTGCAATCACCAGCACAAAAACTCAAATCCTCTCTAAACCCAAACTACAGCCAAAAACAGGGAAACTACAGCCAAACTACATATGCTCAATCCAGTTTATAAAAGTGAGTTTGATCAATCCTAAAACAGGGGGGATGGTGAACACCTGGCGAACAGCTGTTCACGTGCAACTGTTAGACTGCAAAGATAGTCAATGCTTTAAAAAGATTGTATAAGACCTTCAACATTAGTGTGTCTAGTTTGTGGAGCTCCCAGAGCTTATGTAATCATTGGCACCAGAGTCCGATAAAAAAACGAGAGCTTTTACTTTAAAAAAACAAACTGTTACAGACAAATGCTTACTGCAAACAGTATTTACACATCTATCGCATATATTCATGTAGAAGTTGATCTCATGGATAAGTCAAGGGCATTTTTTTTGGCCACAAAAGTAAGAAAATTGCTGTGACCCATTGATAAGTCTAGGGTAAAACCTGGAGGGCTTATGACTATCTCCAATGGTTCAATCCTTCTCTCTCTCACCGCTGGCTACCCCCAGTGGTTCACTCCTTTTCTCCCTCCCCCATGGCTATCCTCGCTCATTTTTTCCTTCCCTCCCACCCCCTCCCATCCCCTCACTCCCCCTCCCAATACTTTAACTCATAATCTACTAGCAGGATGATGAAGTGAGTTTGGAGGCATCCTGGGCCTGGGCTGCAGCTTTGGGAATGACAGGAGAGGTTGATCTAGCTGCCGAGGTCATCACAGAGGAACAGAGGAGAGTAATTAGCTGCTCGAAGCAGCCACAGGGGTTCCATGCCCCGCAGCTGCAGAGAAAGTGACAGCCAGCCTGTGTTTCCTGGGTTGGGGTGAAAAGCTAGGTGATGGGACAGGAGATGGAGCTAATACCCATGATCACAGCTGAACGTGGGACTTACTGTTGCTCACTCACTGAAAGCAGGACGACAATGGGAGTTACAGCTGTTCAGATGTGTCCTCCTTCCTGCTCTGCAGGGTCCCAGTGTCGCGCTTTGTGCCACATGGTTCATCTCCTTCCATCTCATCTCCTTCTCTCTTCTTTCTCCTTCTTCCTTCCCTCAGGATGTCTGGAAGTCATCCTGTCCTTGGATTTTGGTGGCGGGAACCTCTTCCATTAGATAGATGAGTAAAGTTAAATAAGCTTATTTGATTCCAAAAGGATTTGGCTCACCAAACTCAAATAAGTTGAAGATGGCTTGAGAAGCTGGAAAAAAAACTCTCATCCAAAACAAAAATCTCCATGAAACTTAAAGTTAACAGCTAGAAAATTGAGAGCACAGCTTAGGACATGCTACCTCCTTGAAAACAAAAAGGATCCATGAGAGTAAAATGGTTAACTCTCTATATAACTCTCTAAACTCCGAGGACAGTTCAAATAGCTAGCTTACACATGGGGGAGCTGCAACCCACCAAACAAACAAACTGTCTACCCCTACACTCAAATGGTATAATCCTTAGACAGTATGGGGTAGATTTTAAAAGGTTGCGCGCGGGCTTACATGTGTGCGTGCTACCCGGCGGGCAGCGGTGGATTCACGATTTCGGACCGGCCCGGGTATTCGCCGCCCAGGCCGGCCCAGGACACATCACGTGGTCTGCCGAGCACAGCTCTGTCACAGCCACGCACGGCAGGCTACATGACTGGAGCGATCGGCCCACCGGGGGATGTTCGATCCCCTGATAGGCCAATCCACCCCTGCCGGCGTGCACACATGTAACCCCATTTTATAACTTATGCGCAGGCATGCACAAATTATAAAATCCGGAGTCGGCGCATACAAGGGGGTGCACAATAGTGCATCTTGCACGTGCCGAGCCATGCAGCCTTCCCCATTTCCCTACCCCCACCCCACCTTCCCTTCCCCTACCTCCCTCACCCTTTCCCCCCTACCTTTTCTTTTTTCTATCTCCAAACTTACTTCAGCCCTGGGGCTGAAGTAAGTTGCGCGCACCGACCAACTGCTGGTGCGCGATCGCCGGCACAGTGGCAAATATGGTCGCTATGCTGGGAGCCTGACCCCATCCCCGCCCTGCCCCCGAACCGCCCCACCCCCTCCCCGGGGCTTTACGCGCATCACCGGGCCCTTTTAAAATAGGCCCAGTGCGCGTAAGGATGGTTACGCGCGTAACCTTTTGAAAATCCGACCCTATTAGTGGAGAACTAATAGAATCCCTATATTCATCTTCAAATTAAATATTTATAGGTGCAAAACAAAGCAAGATGAACTAAGGCTTAAAGGACCAACAATTGTTGTGCTGTTACTGGTCCTTAACTATAATCATATGGGGCTGATGTAATAAGCTGCGCAAAATCTGATGCAGGTTTTTACACAGGTAATTATGTGTAGTTTTGTATGCTAATCTTATACATATGTAATAATGCATTTAGCATGGAAAAAACGTGCACAAATACTTGCACAATAACCCGCAGCAGGTTTTGAGCAAGTGTGTATGCAAATGGCATGTAAAGGAGGTAATTATCTATTCACAGCCTATGTAGGGAGCAGCACTAGCAGGGAGATCAGTTAATGCGGGATTTTTTTTAAGCAGGCTTTTTAGCACCTGAGTCAGAGGCGCTAAAGGGCCTTCAGACAGGAGTTAAGTGAAAGCACCTATCTGCAAGCCCTTTTACTCCATTATTGGCATCAGCTTTGTTGAGCAACTTTAAACTCCCTTAATTTTCTGAACAGTTTTCTGATGCCAGGTTTCATGTCCGTGCTACCTTTTACTCACTGTACGCCCAGGGCATGCTGATTGAGATTAATCCTACCACTTTCGTGACTGTCAGTCCTGGTCCAGGTCCAGATGGCTCCAGGCATGTCTGTAACCCCCAAAGATCACCAGTCCATTTGTCTTGGCTCTGCTCTTTGCCAGCGGGGCTTATCCATGCCGAGTGGCCCCGGGCATCCAGCGAGGAAAAGGCTGCACAGACACACAACCACACTAATGTCAGCAATGGAATAAAAGGGCCAGTAGGAACTGAAACAATTTATTTTTGAATAACGTGGGGCTGATATAATCAGCAGTAAGTTAGAAATACCCCTTGCAAGTCTGAAACAGTTTTTCAATTCTGCCTACTTTAGTGTCGGTTTTTCACGCGACTTTCTGCATTGTGGCTTTTATGTGGGTACTGTCTCGTGTATTTGGCCTTACACGTGTTTTTCATGCATATCTAATTTTCATGCTGTCCCCTTATTACATTCCATGGAAGTGCCTGCTTTTGCCACACGTGCTAAAAAAAAATACACGTAAAAAATTTGTGATGATTTCAGCATGGTGTTAAGATTCATGGGTTTGTGGGCCTTTAGCCCGAGGTGAGTGTTTTTACAGTCTGAGGTGAGGAGCACTGCAGATCCTTACCATTGGGAGGCGTGGTCAGCAGTAGTAGAATACACAACTGTAGTACAGTGTGGTATAGGGATGTGAATTGTTTTCCATATCGTCTTAACGATAGAAATCGTGTGGCAGGGCAAGAAAATCGTCTTAGGCACGATTTTTTAGTTAAAAAATCGTTAAAAATCGTTTTTTCCGATTAGTGCGCACTAACTCGAGTTAGTGCGCACTAACGGGGAGTTAGTGCGCACTAACTGGGAGTTAGTGCGCACTAACTGAAAATGATACAATTTGACACTTTTCAGGTCAGTTAAGGTCAGTTTAGGAATGAATATGTATTCCTATTGGCTGCCCTCTTATTTATTCATGTTACCAAGTTTCCTACTGACAGTATATGGGGGATGGGAAATGGAAACATTTGGTAGCTTGACAAAACAAGTAATGTGATCAGTCAATGTGACTAGAACTTGTGCCCTAACCCTGATACCAGGGGTATTGTGATCTTCCTGCACACAGTGCCCTATCCCTATTAATACCAGGAGTGTTGTGATCTTCCTGCACACAGTGCCCTATCCCTAATACCAGGGGTGTTGTGATCTTCCTGCACACAGTGCCCTATTCCTGATTATGGGGGTGTTGTGATCTTCCTGCACACAGTGCCCTATTCCTGATACCGGGGGTGTTGTGATCTTCTTGCACACATCCCGATATCAGGGATAGGGCACTGCATGCAGGAAGATCACAACACTCCTGGTATTAATAGGGATAGGGCACTGCATGCAGGAAGATCACAACACTCCTGGTATTAATAGGGATAGGGCACTGCATGCAGGAAGATCACAACACCCCTGGTATCAGGGATAGGGCACTGTGTGCAGGAAGATCACAATACCCCGGAGGAGTGAGGGTCAGGCAGCTCCCCCCTGTCTGTGAAGCCAGCCTCTCACTAGTAATGCAGGGAGGGAGCTGTCTCAGACTTCACCATCCTCCCCCCCCCCCCTTACCCACACACCATTCACTAGCTGGGACATGGGGGAAGTCAGGAGTGAGGGTCAGGCAGCTCCCCCCTGTCTGTGAAGCCAGCCTCTCACTAGTAATGCAGGGAGGGAGCTGTCTCAGACTTCACCATCCACCCCCCCCCACCTCACCCACACACCATTCACTAGCTGGGACATGGGGGAAGTCAGGAGTGAGGGACAGGCAGCTCCCCCCTGTCTGTGAAGCCAGCCTCTCACTAGTAATGCAGGGAGGGAGCTGTCTCAGACTTCACCATCCTCCCCCCCCCCTCACCCACACACCATTCACTAGCTGGGACATGGGGGAAGTCAGGAGTGAGGGTCAGGCAGCTCCCCCCTGTCTGTGAAGCCAGCCTCTCACTAGTAATGCAGGGAGGGAGCTGTCTCAGACTTCACCATCCTCCCCCCCCCCTCACCCACACACCATTCACTAGCTGGGACATGGGGGAAGTCAGGAGTGAGGGTCAGGCAGCTCCCCCCTGTCTGTGAAGCCAGCCTCTCACTAGTAATGCAGGGAGGGAGCTGTCTCAGACTTCACCATCCTCCCCCCCCCCTCACCCACACACCATTCACTAGCTGGGACATGGGGGAAGTCAGGAGTGAGGGTCAGGCAGCTCCCCCCTGTCTGTGAAGCCAGCCTCTCACTAGTAATGCAGGGAGGGAGCTGTCTCAGACTTCACCATCCTCCCCCCCCCCCCTCACCCACACACCATTCACTAGCTGGGACATGGGGGAAGTCAGGAGTGAGGGTCAGGCAGCTCCCCCCTGTCTGCGAAGCCAGCCTCTCACTAGTAATGCAGGGAGGGAGCTGTCTCAGACTTCACCATCCTCCCCCCCCCCCTCACCCACACACCATTCACTAGCTGGGACATGGGGGAAGTCAGGAGTGAGGGTCAGGCAGCTCCCCCCTGTCTGTGAAGCCAGCCTCTCACTAGTAATGCAGGGAGGGAGCTGTCTCAGACTTCACCATCCTCCCCCCCCCCCCTCACCCACACACCATTCACTAGCTGGGACATGGGGGGAAGTCAGGAGTGAGGGTCAGGCAGCTCCCCCCTGTCTGTGAAGCCAGCCTCTCACTAGTAATGCAGGGAGGGAGCTGTCTCAGACTTCACCATCCTCCCCCCCCCCTCACCCACACACCATTCACTAGCTGGGACATGGGGGAAGTCAGGAGTGAGGGTCAGGCAGCTCCCCCCTGTCTGTGAAGCCAGCCTCTCACTAGTAATGCAGGGAGGGAGCTGTCTCAGACTTCACCATCCTCCCCCCCCCCCTCACCCACACACCATTCACTAGCTGGGACATGGGGGAAGTCAGGAGTGAGGGTCAGGCAGCTCCCCCCTGTCTGCGAAGCCAGCCTCTCACTAGTAATGCAGGGAGGGAGCTGTCTCAGACTTCACCATCCTCCCCCCCCCCCTCACCCACACACCATTCACTAGCTGGGACATGGGGGAAGTCAGGAGTGAGGGTCAGGCAGCTCCCCCCTGTCTGTGAAGCCAGCCTCTCACTAGTAATGCAGGGAGGGAGCTGTCTCAGACTTCACCATCCTCCCCCCCCCCCCCTCACCCACACACCATTCACTAGCTGGGACATGGGGGAAGTCAGGAGTGAGGGTCAGGCAGCTCCCCCCTGTCTGTGAAGCCAGCCTCTCACTAGTAATGCAGGGAGGGAGCTGTCTCAGACTTCACCATCCTCCCCCCCCCCCTCACCCACACACCATTCACTAGCTGGGACATGGGGGAAGTCAGGAGTGAGGGTCAGGCAGCTCCCCCCCTGTCTGTGAAGCCAGCCTCTCACTAGTAATGCAGGGAGGGAGCTGTCTCAGACTTCACCATCCTCCCCCCCCCCCCCCCCACCCACACACCATTCACTAGCTGGGACATGGGGGAAGTCAGGAGTGAGGGTCAGGCAGCTCCCCCCTGTCTGTGAAGCCAGCCTCTCACTAGTAATGCAGGGAGGGAGCTGTCTCAGACTTCACCATCCTCCCCCCCCCCTCACCCACACACCATTCACTAGCTGGGACATGGGGGAAGTCAGGAGTGAGGGTCAGGCAGCTCCCCCCTGTCTGCGAAGCCAGCCTCTCACTAGTAATGCAGGGAGGGAGCTGTCTCAGACTTCACCATCCTCCCCCCCCCCCCCTCACCCACACACCATTCACTAGCTGGGACATGGGGGAAGTCAGGAGTGAGGGTCAGGCAGCTCCCCCCTGTCTGTGAAGCCAGCCTCTCACTAGTAATGCAGGGAGGGAGCTGTCTCAGACTTCACCATCCTCCCCCCCCCCCCCTCACCCACACACCATTCACTAGCTGGGACATGGGGGAAGTCAGGAGTGAGGGTCAGGCAGCTCCCCCCTGTCTGTGAAGCCAGCCTCTCACTAGTAATGCAGGGAGGGAGCTGTCTCAGACTTCACCATCCTCCCCCCCCCCTCACCCACACACCATTCACTAGCTGGGACATGAGGGAAGTCAGGAGTGAGGGTCAGGCAGCTCCCCCCTGTCTGTGAAGCCAGCCTCTCACTAGTAATGCAGGGAGGGAGCTGTCTCAGACTTCACCATCCTCCCCCCCCCCCCTCACCCACACACCATTCACCAGCTGGGACATGGGGGAAGTCAGGAGTGAGGGTCAGGCAGCTCCCCCCTGTCTGCGAAGCCAGCCTCTCACTAGTAATGCAGGGAGGGAGCTGTCTCAGACTTCACCATCCTCCCCCCCCCTCACCCACACACCATTCACTAGCTGGGACATGGGGGAAGTCAGGAGTGAGGGTCAGGCAGCTCCCCCCTGTCTGTGAAGCCAGCCTCTCACTAGTAATGCAGGGAGGGAGCTGTCTCAGACTGGTATCAGGGTTAGGGCACTGTGTGCAGGAAGATCACAGCACTCCTGGTATTAATAGGGATAGGGCACTGTAAGAGATGACTGTAGTAGATTGAATAAAGATCTGATGTTTCTGCTCTCCTCACACCAAACAAAAACAACACACAAGCAGAGAAGCCCTTCTTACAAAGCTGAGCTAGTGAGTTAAGTAGGAGGAATGTAAACATACTGGTGCCAGTATGGCTACTTAAAAAATACACTTACCAACAATCAATTACATATATTTGAACTGTGTACAGTTCCAGCCAGGACCACCTTTCTAAAATGCACAGTGATTGGCAAATTCAACATGCACTAGCATTTCAGGTGCCTGCTAACAAAAATAATAAACAAACAAGTTCTAGTCACGTGAGTGCTGATCATTACATTACTTTTTTTGTCAAGCTTCCAACTGTTTCCATTTCACATCCCCCCAACCATATTGGTAACATCAATAGATAAGAGCACAGCCAGCCAATAGGAATACATACATACATATTCATTCCTAAGTGACCTTTACTGACCTGGGAAGTGTGAACACTTTGTTTCATTTTCTGTTGGTGTTCGTTAGTTTCCAGTTCCATTTCCCATCCCCCCAACCATCACCTCAGTGGTAACCTTGGTAATATCAATAGATAAGAGGGCAGCCAGCCAATAGGAACACATATTCATTCCTAACTGACCTTCAGTGACCTGGAAAGTGTTTATTTGTATCATTTTCAGTTAGTGCGCACTAAATCGAGTTAGTGCGCACTAACGGGGAGTTAGTGCGCACTAACTCGAGTTAGTGCGCACTAACACGATTTAACGATTTTTAACGATAAATCGTTAGAATTTCTATTGTATCGTGTTTCTATAACGATTTAAGACGATATAAACATTATCGGACGATAATTTTAATCGTTGAAAAACGATTCACATCCCTAGTGTGGTAACAGAATCTCTGGTATGATGACGTAGAGGCTGCCTCAAGGAGCAGGGAAGCGCAAAGTCAGTTCTTGCCGCAGTGACGTAGGCTACCCCGAGGATCAGGGAGCAGGAGCAAAGACTCGAGTAGCGGTGTAGATGCTGCCCTGAAGAGTGGGGAGGCATGCAGCAGGTAGTGGATGTAGTGACATAGGCCCTACCCCGAGAAGCGGGGAAGAGTGGAGCAAGTCGCTGGTGTAGAGATGTAGGCAAAGCCCTGAGGAGCGGGAAGTGTAAAGCAAGTTGCTGGCGTAGAGACGAAGACACTGCCCCGGGGAGCGGGGAAGTGCAGAGCCAGTTGCTAGTGTAGGGATGTAGGCACAACCCCAAGGAGTGAGGAAATGCAAAGCAAGAGTCTCTGAAAGTAGTTCCAGGGCAACCACGAGGAGAGGGGAGGCCAACAAACAGGACCTCTGGAGAGGCGCAGGGACCATCCCAAATCGCGGGGAGGTCTGGAGACAAGTCTCCCAAGAAGTGCACACAGGCCCCCGAGAAGCAGGTACCTGAGCCAGAGCCCAGGAACTGAGGGAGAGATCCAAGCAAGAACAGACATCTGGGCAGACAGGCACAAGCACCAGTAGCGAAGGAACTTGTTGCCAAGTCAATTAGTGCAGGCCCAAGACGGTGCTTATGAGTCCCGGCTGGTGATGTTATCAATAGGAGACACCCCTGTGGTTCCCGCCATAGCGTCCTTAAAGGTAGACTCGGTGGCGCACGCGTGCATCTAGAAAGGCCCGGAAGAGGCATGGAGGTCGGCAGCGTCCCAGCCGCCATGAGAAGTCCTGGGAGAGAGGCGGCATGTGTCGGGAGCAGCTAGCCACAGCCGTGAGTTTGCCCGGAAAGGAGAGCAGGGCTGCACATGATGTGAGTTGGGTCTGCTGCAGCTGCCCGCGGCCGATGGTCATAACACATGGGTCTTATTACATCAGCCCCAATATGTTTAAAATGGTTTTTTTGCACTGAACTCAACTTTTTCTGCAATATAAGATAACTTTCCATCCTGACACAGATCCATGTTTCATTTCTTCTGCATCAGGGAAATCAAATTTACTTGATTCATCTGAGGAGGCATCCAATTAATCTCTTTATTGGTCAACTGCACTTTCTATGGTCTGTCATATAGTAAGGTATAGTTTTTGTGGAATTAATTTTTATAGAGCATGCAAAGAGTTAATTTAGTCCCTTATGAGAGAGAAAAAAACAGTTATGATTTATAACATGCAGTTTTGTGCACTGTGCCTGAGTTCACTGTGAAACCTACAGTCCTTTCCTCATTTCCTCACAGTTTACCCCTCCCCCCCCCCCCCCCCCCCCACACACACACACACACACCTTTCCCTAGCATGATCAGGAGTTAGTGAAATGGTGAATGGGGATTTTAGAGAATGGACAAGTTATTCTCCATTATTATGTACAAAATCTGAATGTAGCATGCTTTGAAAGTAATATTTTTGCCATAAATGTTAACAGACACACAGTACTGCTTAAATAAATTTCAGGCTGTTAGAGATAGCCCTTCCTTTTCTTCATTGCTCATAGCCCACAGCTCCTGTCTCTTCTCCTCCTTTCTCCTCCTTTACTAGAAGCACCCTGGAATACTTTGTAGACTACAGCTCTCCCTGTTACATCTCCCACCTGCCCTCCTTTCCTCTTAACTTGAAGCCTGGACACTTCAAGGTCACACACAGAATCAGAAATAGCAAAGTGCAAGATTCAATAACCCCGTGCAGTGCAAGTAGTTCTGCTACTGCTGAGACTAAAAACACCTGGCAACTGCCCAGACTTACATAGTATGTACTGGACACAAGATTTATAGTTTTATAAACCTTATGCATACCAGTGCAATTTTAGCTTTTGGGGCACACACATTCCTATTGATTTCACTGTAGTGTTGTGCTTGCTATCATAGATATATGGTTTGCTATTGTTGACATGGACACTGGTAACACTTCTGCTACTTTTTGTTATTATTCTAGGGTGAACAACAGAGTATGTTAGATTTAGAGAAAGTGCAGAGAAAGTAGTTTCAAATGTGAGAGAAAATGTCTGTACAATATGGCAATTAGAGGTAGTGAACAAAGTCAAGAAAGCCACCGTTACAGAGAACACATGCAGTAATTTTCCTTATCAGTAGCCTAGAAATATTTCAGGAGAGTTAGGACACAAAGAGCACATATCCAGACAAAGGGATAAGACTCTAGTACATGGTGGGTTGGGCAGATTCTTTGCTGGGAGCTGTTGCATTCGTGCCTGTTCTCGCCCTCCCTCCACCCTCTCTACCTTGGTGGCGACTCCCTTCGGGTCTGACGGACAGATGCTGCCGCGGCTTCTCCTCACCATACTTCCTGGAATCCCCAGGCTGGCCTGACACTGTGGATCTGACATGTTCCTGATGACTTAAGGGTGTGTGCGCACGCTCCAGAGCTTGTACCAGCAAGGGCGCGAATCTTGGGGGCGTCCCCCATAGTGACATCATCCTCTTCCACCTTAAAAGGTCTTTGCTTGCTACTTCGAATCGAGTTAGCAAGGGGAATTCTTTCTCTGCTGCTCTGTCTCCACCACCTTACCTAGGGGGTACCCGCTCCTCGGGGGGCCCGCTTTCTCTTCTTGATTTCAGATTACTAAGATGGGATCCGGTACTCGCTCCACGAGGGCCTACGTCCCTGAATGCTCAGAAGACTCCTTACTACCTGGAAGCGATCGCAGATGTGAACAAAGTGAGTTCTATTACAGATAGGAACCAGTACTCGCTCCACGAGGGCCTATGTTCCTAATCTCCGAAGACTCCCTTCTGTCTAAGACGTTATAGCAAGTACGGAGATCGTGAGTCATTATTGTAGATTGCAGATAGGAACCGGCACTCGCTCCATGAGGGCCCATGTTCCTAAATCCCTTCTCAACTCTCTTCTATATCAGAAGCTATTATATACCTTTATCTTGTGCATTACTATTATAGATTGCAGATAGGAACCGGTACTCACTCCATGAGGGCCTATGTTCCTAAAACCCTCCAAAGACTCTCTCCTATTCTATAAGCCATCTCATACACAGATATTGTGAGTTCTCATTCCAGACTGCATATGGGAACCAGCACTCGCCTATGGCTCCTGTTCCTGAATATACTGAAGACTCTGTTGCATAGAAGCCATTACAGATATCTACAATTGTGAGTGTATCATCTACTACTGGTTATGTATCCAGCATACCCTGTCTACTCACTACCTATAGTCTCTCTCTACAGCTCAGCAACCCACAGACCGCAATTCAAGTATCAAAGGGACTTCAGCCCTTCCGGGCACATCAGCTCACTACTGCCACCTCTGGTGGTTCTACTTCCTGTCTAATAAAGAACTATATGTGTTTGTCTCAATACTCCAGCCTAGCCGGTGGTCCCTCTCAGGATATCCTCCTGAGGGTGCTGTCATCTACCATCGGCCCAGGGATTAACCAATTTACCTTGTGTCATCCCTTACACTACTAGAGTGGTATTATACGACTGCCACTCTGTGGGAAGCCAGCCCACCACAGATCATTAACTCCGCCTATGGAGTATTACAATTGTTAGCTCTTCCCCTTGGCAGGGTGATCCAAAACAGATTGCTAACTCTCAGGCAGACTTATAGCAAATTGCCACTCCTAGCAGCAGGGATTGATAACAGATTGTTAACTCCTCCCTCCCCAGGAGGAGATCCATAACAGACTGCTAACTCCTCCCCCTACAGGAGGAGCTCAATAACAGTTTGCTAACTCCGAGCAGCAGAATTATAACAGATTGCCAACTCCTCCCCTCTGGAGGAGCAGATCTACATCAGATTGCTTCCTCCCCTCTGGGGAGCATAAGAACATAAGAACATGCCATACTGGGTCAGACCAAGGGTCCATCAAGCACAGCATCCTGTTTCCAACAGTGGCCAATCCAGGCCATAAAAACCTGGCAAGTACCCAAAAACTAAATCTATTCCATGGGGCGGATTTGAAGAGCCCTGCTCACCTAAATCCGCCCAAATCCGGGCGGATTTAGGCGAGCAGGGCCCTGCGCGCCGGTGAGCCTATTTTACATAGGCTCACCGGCGCGCGCAGACACCGGGACTCACGTAAGTCCTGGGGTTCTCCAAGGGGGGCGTGTCGGGGGCGGGACCGGTCATCGCGGCGTTTAGGGGGCATGTCGGCAGCGTTTTGGGGGCGGGCCCGGGGGCGTGGCCGCGCCCTCCATACCTGCCCCCAGGTCGCGTCCCGGCACACTAGCGGCCCGCTGGCACGTGGGGATTTACGTCTCCCTCCAGGAGGCATAAATCCCCCGACAAAGGTAAGGGGGGGTTTAGACAGGGCCGGGGGGTGGGTTAGGTAGAGGAAGGGAGGGGAAGGTGAGGAGAGGGCATTAGAGGATTCCCTGGAAGGAACGGGGGTAGGCTGCGTGGCTCGGCGCGCGCCGGCTATACGTAATTGATAGCCTTGCGCACACCGATCCAGGATTTTAGCGGATACGCGCGGATACGTGCGTATCTACTAAAATCCCGCGTACTTTTGTTTGCGCCTGGAGCGCCAACAAAAGTACGCCAACGCGCCTTGTTTGAAAATCTACCCCCATGTTACCGTTGCTAGTAATAGCAGTGGCTATTTTCTAAGTCAACTTAATTAATAGCAGGTGAATTACTTCTCCTCCAAGAACTTATCCAATCCTTTTTTAAACACAGCTATACTAACTGCACTAACCACTTCCTCTGGCAACAAATTCCAGAGTTTAATTGTGCGTTGAGTAAAAAAGAACTTTCTCTGATTAGTTTTAAATGTGCCACATGCTAACTTCAAGGAGTGCCCCCTAGTCTTTCTATTATCCGAAAGAGTAAATAACTGATTCACATCTACCCGTTCTAGAACTCTCATGATTTTAAACACCTCTATCATATCCCCCTCAGCCATCTCTTCTCCAAGCTGAACAATCCTAACCTCTTTAGTCTTTCCTCATAGGGGAGCTGTTCCATTCCCCTTATCATTTTGGTAGCCCTTCTCTGTACCTTCTCCATCGCAATTATATATTTTTTGAGATGCGGCGACCAGAATTGTACACAGTATTCAAGGTGCGGTCTCACCATGGAGCGATACAGAGGCATTATGACATTTTCCGTTTTATTCACCATTCCCTTTCTAATAATTCATAAGAACATAAGAACTTGCCATGCTGGGTCAGACCAAGGGTCCATCAAGCCCAGCATCCTGTTTCCAACAGAGGCCAAAACTAGACCACAAGAACCTGGCAATTACCCAAACACTAAGAAGAATACTAAACACTAAGAATTCCCAACATTCGGTTTGCTTTTTTGACTGCCGCAGCACACTGAACCGACGATTTCAATGTGTTATCCACTATGACACCTACATCTCTTTCTTGGGTTGTAGCACCTAATATGGAACCCAACATTGTGCAATTATAGCATGGGTTATTTTTCCCTATATGCATCACCTTGCACTTATCCACATTAAATTTCATCTGCCATTTTGATGCCCAATTTTCCAGTCTCACAAGGTCTTCCTGCAATTTATCACAATCTGCTTGTGATTTAACTACTCTGAACAATTCTGTATCATTTGCAAATTTGATTATCTCACTCATCGTATTTCTTTCCAGATCATTTATAAATATATTGAAAAGTAAGGGTCCCAATACAGATCCCTGAGGCACTCCACTGCCCACTCCCTTACACTGAAAAAATTGTCCATTTAATCCTACTCTCTGTTTCCTGTCTTTTAGCCAGTTTGCAATCCATGAAAGGACATCGCCACCTATCCCATGACTTTTTACTTTTCCTAGAAGCCTCTCATGAGGAACTTTGTCAAACGCCTTCTAAAAATCCAAGTATACTATATCTACCGGTTCACCTTTATCCACATGTTTATTAACTGCTTCAAAAAAGTGAAGCAGATTTGTGAGGCAAGACATGCCTTGGGTAAAGCCATGCTGACTTTGTTCCATAAAACCATGTCTTTCTATATGTTCTGTGATTTTGATGTTTAGAAAACGTTCCACTATTTTTCCTGGCACTGAAGTCAGGCTAACCGGTCTGTAGTTTCCCGGATCGCCCCTGGAGCCCTTTTTAAATATTGGGGTTACTTTAGCTATCCTCCAGTCTTCAGGTAGAATGGATGATTTTAATGATAGGTTACAAATTTTTACTAATATGTCTGAAATTTCATTTTTTATTTCCTTCAGAACTCTGGGGTGTATACCATCCAGTCCAGGTGATTTACTACTCTTCAGTTTGTCAATCAGGTCTACCACATCTTCTAGGTTCACCGTGATTTGATTCAGTCCATCTGAATCATTGCCCATGAAAACCTTCTCCGGTAGGGGTACCTCCACAACATCCTCTTCAGTAAACACCGAAGCAAAGAAATCATTTAATCTTTCCACGATGGCCTTATCTTCTCTAAGTGCCACTTTAACCCCTCGATCATCCAACGGTCCAACTGACTCCCTCACAAGCTATCTGCTTCAGATATATTTTTAAAAGTTTTTACTGTGAGTTTTTGCCTCTATGGCCAACTTCATTTCAAATTCTCTCTTAGCCTGTCTTATCAATGTCTAACATTTAACTTGCCAACGTTTACGCATTATCCTATTTTCTTCTGTTGGATCCTTCTTCCAATTTTTGAATGAAGATTTTTTTGTTAAAATAGCTTCTTTCACCACCCCTTTTAACCATGCTGGTAATCGTTTTGCCTTCTTTCCACCTTTCTTAATGTGTGGAATACATCTGGACTGTGCTTGTAGAATGGTATTTTTTAACAATGACCATGCCTCTTGCACATTTTTTACTATTTTAGCTGCTCCTTTCAGTTTTTTTCTAACAATTTTTCTCATTTTATCAAAGTTTCCCTTTTGAAAGGTTAGCACGAGAGCCGTGGATTTGCATACTGTTCCTCTTCTAGTCATTAATTCAAATTTGATCATATTATGATCACTATTGCCAAGCGGCCCCACCACCATTACCTGTCTCACCAAGTCCTGTGCTCCACTGAGAATTAGATCTAAAATTGCTCCCTCTCTCGTCGGTTCCTGAACCAATTGCTCAATAAAGCTATCATTTATTCCATCCAGGAACGTTATCTCTCTAGTGTGTTCCGATGATACATTTATCCAGTCAATATTGGGGTAATTGAAGTCTCCCATTATTACCGCACTACCAATTTGGTTAGCTTTCCTAATTTCTCTTAGCATTTCACTGTCCATCTCACCATCTTGACCAGGTGGATGGTAGTATACTCCTATCACTTTAGTCTTCCCCGACACATAAGGGATTTCTACCCATAAAGATTCAATTTTGCATTTTGTCTCATGCAGGATGTTTATTCTGTTGGACTGTATGCCATCCCGGACATAAAGCACCACACCGCCTCCCGGGTGCTCCTCTCTGTCATTGTGATATAATTTGTACCCCGTTATAGTACTGTCCAATTGGTTATCCTCCTTCCACCATGTCTCTGAGATGCCAATTAAGTCTATGTCATCATTCACTGCTATACATTCTAATTCTCCCTTCTTACTTCTTAGACTTCTGGCATTAGCATACAAACATTTCAAAGTTTGGTTTTTATTTCTATTTTCATTTTGCTTTTTAATTGATAGGGATAAATTAGAATTTTTTAGCTCAGGTGAGTTTTTAGTTACAGGCACTTGGACTACTTTTCTTATTATTGGAACCTCACTGTCAGGATGCCCTAATTCTAATGCATCATTAGTATCCTTTGAAGATACCTCTCTCCGAACCAAATCCAAACAGTCTAACTTCAATTAGTCAGCCAGAGTGACTTACTGCTCTCTTGATTAACAAATATTGGGACCTATTCAAACCAAATCACACTGCCTCAACACTACCAAATCACACTACCTCAACACCTTTCCAAGGTGAGTAACTGAGTTGAACTTTTCAACCTTTTTACTTAGGTATACACTGCTCCTAGCTTATTTCTAGCTTCTGGCTACTTTTTTTTTTTTTTTTGGGGGGGGGGGGGGTTGTGTATTTTGTTTTAATACAAACACTCAGTTCTGCTTACTAGCTGCCTTACAGACTTTTAAAAATAAACACACTACCTACTGCTTACTAGCTGCCTTATTGACTGACTATTTAAAAATACAGTCTAACTTGTTATTCACTGCCTTACTGACTATTAAAAGCACAAACACACACACTAAATAATATTCCCAAATCGTTAACTTTGCCCCGATACTTTTAAAAAAGACAATGTCCCAAGCAAAAACTTACTGATTCCTTTCAGCCACCAGCAAGGTGATCCTCTCCTCTCAGTGCTCCCACTGGAAGCTGGGTTACTGAGCTCTTCCCTTCTAATTTATAATGTGCTTCTAAGGTACATTAGTGCAAAACAATCCCTTTGGAGATTTACACTTCAGATAGTTGTCCTGAGTGACTCACTTCAGCAAGATCAATCTTGAGCAATGAAAAAAGAATCTCTGATACCATTAACAGCCCTCTCCTGAGATTATGCTTGCAGGCTATTGTCTGCAGAGATAGGGAGCACTTATCCAGAAAAGTTCCAGTTTACGCTAATCCATAGTTCAGGACTGAGACTAGGCCCAACAGATCAATCGTTTTGTTTTTAAAACAAAACGTGAAAACTACAAAATTTATTTGAATTTTCTATTGTTTTGCTTTGAGAATGAAATGAAATGGAATAGGAAATTTCATCTTATTTCCTATTTTGTTTCTCCCAAATGCCCATCCATATTATTAACAGAAATGTCTCTGTTGTAGTTCATTGAAAATAGAATGCTTAAAGCCAATAGCTGTAGACAAAAGATTTTTATTAAATGTTATAAAATAATATAAATCTTAAATATTAAATAATAGGGTGTTTTATGAAGAGGCAGGGTGCCATGCAAGGTACCAGCATAAATTCCTTCTCAAAAGATTTCACTGATAAAGCATTATTTAGAATTTACAGTTGTATATTTCCAACCCCTAACTAGACTACATAATTGTCACAATTTCTATGTTTGGCTTTCTATTATAAACAAATAATCTGAATGGCTGCAGAGTAATTTCCTCTCATTCTCCAAGTTAATTAATATTTGTCTCATATGTAAATGTTTTCTTGGAGTTTGCAGTGTTAGCAGCCTTGTGCATGTTCTAAAAATACTTTTTATAAACTTAGATGGAATGTCAATTGGCCTCATACTTATTCTAGTTCTAGATATGTTTCTATTATCTTAGGTGGAATGTAAACTGACCTTGTTTCTGTTTTTAAACGTAATGTCAACTAACCTCACATCAGTTCAAAATGTTCTATTACCTTGTATTTCAGCATCTTTATCTTGCTTATAGTGACTATCTCTCTAGGTAAACAAGTACAAGGTTGTAGCACAACTATCATGTATGATGTTATACTTGTTAACAATTATAAAGGCTGCTTATGAAAAATAAAAAACTTGGAGAACAGGAATAATGACTTTTTGTGCGACATGTCAAAAAGTGTTTCACTGAGACTAAGGGCCTTTGAGCACCCACATCAGCTCTTCCACAGTTTTCCCCTATTTCCTGTTCTAATTTCTTTTGTTACTAATGCCTCCTAGGTATATTACCATAAGAAAAATAGATATCAATGTTTTTGAATGACTCAGATGTCTGCTCTTCACTCCTGTATCCCGTGTGAAATTTCTGCAATATAACCCTCATGAGAAGAGAAAAAATCTGTTATTTCTTTCTATGTTAAACTATTATGTGGAGTTTGTATATGCAGTATAGTTTAGATCTCTAATGTTTCCATGATACATTTGTTTCCAGGTTAACCACAATTTCAAGAAAAGTCTTCCTGTTCTAAAGAAAATGCATTGCAATTTCTTAACAGTTTTCTTTTTCTATAATTCCTATGAATTATTTTACTAAGCAAGATAACTTTTTAAACCTTGTTATTTTGAAATAAATCCTACAAATGTCAGAAAGAAAAAAATAGGCAAGACTCCTCTCTATGGAAAATCACACACACATGCACACCCCTAAATTTTTAAGAATAGACTGTGGGGTAGATTTTATTAATTTACGCACGCTGGATTTTATAAGATACGCGCATAGCCAGGCGTATCTTAAAAAATCTGGGGTCGGCGCGCGCAATGGGGTGCACATTTGTGCAACCTGCGTGCCCTGTTCCCCTCCGAGGCCACTCCAAAATCGGAGCGGCCTCGGAGATGGCGCCGGCCATCCAGTGCTCCTACCACGTGACAGGAGCCGGCCAATGGCACGGATACCCTGTCACATGGTAAGGGCAAAGGGCCATCGGCGCCATCTTTATGAGTGGCAGCCGATGGCCCGAGAATGGGAGATCGCTCCCGGGACCACCACCAGGTAATTTTAAAATGTTTTGGGGGACTCGGGAGGGTGGGGGAAGCTAAGGGGTCATTTTTAAAGGGTCGGGTGGGGTTTTTTTTTATCGGGCCATCAGCGCCATTTTTGAGTGGCAGCTAAAATAGCGCCGATGGCTCGAGAGTGGGAGATCGGTCCCCGTGCCCCCACTGGACTACCAGGTATTCGTAAAATGTTTTGGGGGGGTTTGGGAAGGTGGAGGAAGGTAAGGGGTTAATTTTAAAGGGTCGGGCCTCACTAAAAAAAAAAATAACGATGTGAATCGGAACCAATTCCGATTCACATCACCCACATCACCCACGATCAGAATTTTCCCCCCTCTAGCTGAACCCGATGATCGGGCACACGATTCACATCTCTAATAAACAGTAGCAAGTTAAACTAAGGGGATAAATAACAGTATGTGGTAGGCAAAAGTGTTCTAAAAATTCAGAAGGTATCAGAGACTCTAGTGGACACAGAAAATAAATGATTTAAAGGGGTATGACACAAGAGATAATGCGCTGACTACAGAGAAACAACAGAGAAAAATTATAGAGAACATTATTTTTAATAGAAATGGAGAAACAAAGCTCAAGGCCTGCCAAAATATAGGTAAAAAATACCTACCTCAATATAGGGAGAACTTATATTTAAATGATCAAGGTGTAGCCAAAGCTGGTACAAAGTTAAGCAAGAACTGTCCAGGCTTAGTGAAAGGGTAGACACTGACAAGTACCTGGTTTAAACAGGAAAAAAGAGTGTGAAAAAAAGGGTGTGTGGTAAAGGTACTGATGTCAGAGCTCGCAGGAACCGGAGGGGCAATCAAAGTACAGACACAGGTAAATCAAGAAGACTGGATATCCAGAAATAAACTGAAAATTATTTTAATGTACTAGAATAACTAAATGGAAATTATATAAAAGAAATCTGTAATGGGAGCGAAGAGCCCTGAAAACATAAGGGTAAAAATATAAGAGTGGACCCCCTCAAAGCCAAACAGGGTGGGAATGGATGAGTTGGAATATAGATAAGAAATCTGTGAAAAAAAAGTGATAAGAAATAAAATAAAAAATAATATAAAGAGAATAAAATAGAAGGGGAAATGAGGTGAAATGTCTGGATATGAATACTAAAAAGAGGAACCACAGGAACAAAATGGAGAGGGGGATGGGGGAGGGGAGAGTGCCAGGGGAAGGCGGAAGGGGAAGAAGGGGGATGGGAGGAAGGAGGGAAGGGAAAAGGGGGAAGAGGGATGGGAAAGGGAAGGGGAAGAGTGTGGGTGGTATGTAAAAAATGGGGGGGGAGGGAAGGTGGTGAAAAGGGCAAGAACAGGTGCTGACAGGAAAGGTAAGGGATGGATGGGCTTGGGAAGGAATGATGATGGAGGACAAGATAGGGGGTGGAGAAAGGGAGGGGAAAACAAGGCAAGCAAGGGGAGGGGAAAGGGAAAAGGGAATCAAGGGGAAGAGAAAAAGGGGTCAAGGAGCAGGAAGGGAAGGGAAATGGGGAAAGGGAAGGAATAGGAAAAGAATCTTAGCAGAAAGGAAGGGTAAAGGAAGGGTAAAGGGAGGGCTTGGGGGGATGGGGACAGGGGATAAGCCAAGAGGAAATAAAGAGAGAGGAGAAAATCAGTATCTCTTCAAAAGTACGGGCCAGATTTTAAAAGCCCTGCGCGCGTAAATCCGGCTGGATTTATGTGCCCTGGGGAGTTATGCTTGCCGAACCTATTTTGCATAGGCCTGGCAACATGCGCAAGCCCCAGGACGCATGTATGTCCTGGGGCTTTGAAAAAGGGGAGGGAAGGGGCGGGAAGAGGGTGGGGCGTTGGTCTGGGGGCAGTCCAGGGGCGGTCCAGGGGCGGGACCGAGCCCTTTGGCACAGAGGGCATGTTGGAGGATCACTCGCTGGCAGAGGCAGGCGTAAATAAGAAAATAAAGGTGGGGGGATTTAGATAGGGGAAGGGAGGGGAAGTTGGGGGGGGAGTGGAAGAAAAGTTCCCTCCAAGGCCGCTCTGATTTTGGAGCAGCCCCGGAGGGAATGGAGAAAGCCATCGGGGCTCCCCGAGGGCTCGGCACACACAAGTTGCACAAGTGTGCACCCCCTTGCGCGTGCAGACCACTGATTTTATAACATGCGCACGGCTGCGCACGCATGTTATAAAATTGGGCATATATCTGTGCGCGCTGGGTTGTGCGCACAAATCTACGCCCTCGCGTATCTCTTAAAATCTGGCCCAAAGGATCTCTTCAAAGGAAAGCAGAGCATTTGATCTCCTTATTAAGCTCAGAAGGGGCTAGTGAGTTCAAAAGAAAAATCCATCGTTGCTCTCGGCATTTTAAAATTACAGAGACGTTTCCACCGTGCTTGGGTCTAGGAAGGAGCTCAATTGCTAAGAACCATAAATTGTCGATCACATGGTTCTTCTCAAGCCAATTATTGACCAGTGGTGCTTTGGTTTTGAGTGTGCGTATACAGGGGCAATGTTCAAAAATTCTTGTTTTAAGCATACGGGTACATTTACCCACATATATACCCATAGATTTACAGTCTGATGTATGGCATAGGGGATAAGTGTGGCCCATGCTGGGATGTGTAAATGAAGTGGCTGGGATGTGTAAATGAAGTGGCAGTGCAGAACATAGAACATGCTGAACAGTGGCTGCAATGGGTGTGACCACGGGGTGCTGAGTCAGAGACTACAATTCTCGAAGATTCTTTCCTTTCTGAAAGGCGCTCAGTAAAAATGGAAAGTGGGGAGAGTACCTGCCAATATTTATTCACAATATCACATACTTCTCGAATGCAATTCTATCCGAGGAGGTGATAGAGGGTAGCAATAGCCATTCATGGTGGGCATGAAGTGCCTGTTTGAAAGCTTTTTAAAAAAGGCATTGGGGGTACCCTTGTGCTAGAAAATGGTGAAAAACTGTATCCGCATGTGTAATAAAATCAGAGCAGAGGAACAGAGATGATGTAGTCGCAAGAACTGGCCAACTGGTATATTGTTTTTGAGAAATCGTTGATGGTCACAGGAAAAGTGCAATAGTGTATTGCGATCTGTGGGTTTGCAAAATATTGATGTAGTAATATGACACTCTTGTATAGTACAAACTACAGACCCATCTCCAACCTCCCCTTCTTAGCCAAAGTTCTTGAAAAAATTGTCAACAACCAACTCTCCGACCACCTAGAAAACCAAAACATCCTACTACCAGCACAACACGGATTCAGAAAACTATACAACACGGAAACCCTACTACTCACCCTGACTGACACAATCCTACGAGGACTCGATGGTGGCCAATCCTACCTCCTGATACTCCTTGATATCTCTGCTGCCTTCAACACAATCAACACCATCAACCACGAAACACTACTAAACAGACTGAAAGAAATTGGACTTTGTGACACCACACTTTTAAATCCTACCTC
This sequence comes from Rhinatrema bivittatum, assembly GCF_901001135.1. Taxonomy (NCBI): domain Eukaryota; kingdom Metazoa; phylum Chordata; class Amphibia; order Gymnophiona; family Rhinatrematidae; genus Rhinatrema; species Rhinatrema bivittatum. The sequence continues at coordinate 659,789,547 of NC_042615.1, read as the reverse complement.
ACAGAAAGAGCCTTCAAAATAAAAATAAACACAACAGAATCCTCCCAAATACCCCTCCCCCATGGCTTCCCACAAGGTTCTTCCATCTCATCCACCCTTTTCAACATAAACCTGCTCCCCCTCTGCAAATTCCTATCAGAAACAGGCCTCTCATATTATGTCTATGCGGGCGACTTACAAATCCTTCTCCCCCTAAACAAAACCCTTGAAAACACACTGAAGATCTGGGACACACTGCAAGAAAAAATATCGAAACTACTCACACAACTATCCCTCTCCCTCAACCAAAACAATACCAAAATCCTCTACATATCAAACAACCCCAACTCACCTCTCATCTCACCAACCCAATTGGAGAAGCATCTAATCCCCTCAGTAAAAGACATTGGTGTCATACTTGACAACAAACTTAATTTCAAACAACACATCAACACAGAGATAAAAGACGGATTCTTCAAATCCTTAAATGACTCAAACCGTTTCTCCACTACCAAGACTATCGTACCATCCTCCAAGCTCTGCTATTCTCCAAGCTCGATTACTGCAACACCCTCCTCCTCGGCCTCCCAACCTCCACCCTCATACCTATGCAGCTACTCCAAAACGCAGCTGCGAGATCCCTCACAAACAGCAAAAAATCCAACCACATCACACCCATCCTCAAGGACCTTCACTGGTTATCTATAAACTTCAGGATTCAATACAAAACCCTAATACTCCTCCACAAAAAACTGAACAACAACAAGATAAACTGGCTCAACACATCCCTCCACCTCTACACCCCACAAAGGAGTCTTCACTCATCTAAATCCAGGCTCCTCACAATCCCCCCCCCACCCCCCCCCCCCCCCACACACACAAAAAGCAGTGCACTTATCCACCATCAGGAGACATGCCCTTTCAGTTGCAGGCCCCTTACTATGGAACAATCTTCGACCTCAACTTAGAACTAAACCCTTGGCCCAAATCTTCAAACAACATCTGAAAATATGGCTCTTTCAAAAAGCATTTCCTCCAGAAACCTAGCCTATCCCACACCCCCAACTACCAGGGCATCATCAACCCACCCCCTGATCCCTCAGGAAATCCTCCACCTAACTGGACATTAGTGACCAATCCCAAATTTCGAAGTGTACCCATTAAAGGCCCCCACACCCACTATAACATCATGGTTTCCCACCTTCAATGAAACTCTCATATAACTCCGCAAGCGCTTTAGTCTCTATGTTAACATACTGTTGCCTCAATCTGTTAAATTATTTAAGTTTTTAAGTTCTAATTACTAAAAGCTATCATTTTTTAAGTTAAAATTAAATTAAGTTACTATGTTTTTGTTTATGTACTCAAGAACCCTAGTTGATAATGTAATCCAATAGCCCTAGCTTACTTTCCCTAATTGTTACATGTAATTCTCTAAGTTATCTTGTAAAATAAGCTATCCATGTCTTATTTGACTTTACAGTTATATGTAAACCGATGTGATATCTTGATTGAATGTTGGTATATAAAAACAAACAAATAAATAAATAAATAATAAACTTCATGTCTAAAAAGGATATAGAGCAATGATAAATGGAGAAAGTGAAATGTAAGTTGGAATCACATATGTTAAACCAATCAAAAACACTGTAAAATTGAATAATGGAACCTGTCCAAATGAAAACGATATCTATAAAGCGGAGCCACAAGGTACAAACTGGGTAAACATTGCTGAAGGGTAAACAAAGTTGGACTCAAAGTCAGCAACGTAAAGACAAGCAATGCTGGGAGCCATGGTTGTTCTTATTGTAGTGCCCATTATTTGTTGGCAGAATGTGTCCTGGAAAAAAAAGAAGTTGTTCTTGAGGGCAATGGAGGCTTGTTGGATAATGAAGCTGGTAGGAATATGTGATGGTTGGGGTGGAGAGTCCAAAAAAGCTGCAATCACAGAAAGGGCTTGCTGTTGTTTGTGTACAGTGATTCTATATCAAGAGTAACTAAATAGCCAGATTCGGGTGGAAGTGTGATTTGATCTAATAGTGTAATAAAATGTGCGAGACATGAACATAGGATGGAATGGCAGCAACAAAAGGTTGTAAGAATTTATCCATGAACACAGAAAGGGGTTCTAAAAGAGAGCCAATGCCTGCAACTATTGGATGGCCTGGAGGATATTTGAGACTTTTGTGAATCTTAGGAAGAGCGTAGAATGTGGGTGTCACTGGATGATCCTGTAACAAGAACTGGGCTTCCTTGGAGGTTAGGAAGCCTTGATGGATGCCATCTTGGATCATTTTAGCAATTTGGTCACATAAAGATGGTATAGGGTCAACAGATAAGGGTGAATAGAAGTTAACATCAGAAAGTTGACGTAATACTTCTGCTGTATAATCAGCACAGTTAAGAATCACTATGCCCCCGCCTTTATCTGCTCCCTTAATAACAATTGAAGAGTCAGTTGATAGAGACCTCAGACCTGTCCACTGTGGGCCGGCTGGCATTTACCAATAATAATATACATTGCTTTACAGTGTACCAATGGCAGTATATCATGTGTTGGTCTATGATTGGCAGCTGTCAGATTTAATCGATACAATTTGTTCTCCAGAATGCTAGAATGCAGTGAAGAGAAGTGCAGCACCATGATGTAATTGATGCACGATAAGAAGTTCTATGTAATTTATTGGAAGCCCTTAAGAAGCTCTAAAACATGAAAACATAAGAACATACATTTTGCCATTCTGGGTCAGAAGAAAGATCCATCAAACCCAGCATCCTGTTTCCAAACGTGACCAAACCACGTCACAAGTACCTGGCAGGATTCCTAAATTCAATAGATTCAATGCTGCTTAATCCAGGGAAAAGCAGAGGATTTCTCCAAGTCCACCTTAATAATGGTTTATTGACTTTTCTTCCAGGAACTTGTCCAAAACTTTTCCAAACCCAGCTACACTAACAGTTTTCACCAAAGCCTCTGGCAACAAATTCAAGAGTTAAAAAATATTTTCTCCTATTTGATCTAAATATATCACCTAGTACCTTCATTGTATTTCCCTTAATCTTTGTACTTTCTGAAAGCATAAACAGCTGATTCATATTTACCCATTCCAATCCACTCATTATTTTATAGACCTCTATCATATCTCCCCTCGGTCATCTCTTCTCCAAGCTGAAGAGCCCTAACCATTCTAGTCTTTCATTATGGGGGGAATCATTCCATCCCCTTTATCATTTTGGTCATCTTTCTCTGTATCTTTCCTAATTCCACTTCTCTTTTGAAATGAAGTGACCAGAACTGCAGTACAGTATTCATTCAAGGTGCAGTCACTCCTTTGATACAGAGGCATTATGATATTCTTTGTTTTATTCTCCATTCCTATCCTAATAATACCTAGCATTCTATTTGTTTTCTTGGTTGCCACTGCAAACTGGGCAGAGGATTACAAATACTATCAACAATGACACCTGGATCTTTTTCCTGAGTGGTGATTGCCAATGTGGAACCTTGCATTGTGTAGCTATAATTTGGTTTCCTGTAGGGATGTGAATCATTTTTTGATGATTTAAAACAATCGTCCGATATTTTTTAAATCGTCAAAAATCGGTACAGTGCAAGATACAATAGAAATTTTCACGATTTATCGTGAAAAATCGTTATTTGGGGGGATGGCGGGAAAACCGGCACACCAAAACAACCCCTAAACCCACTCCGACCCTATAAAACTAATCCCTTACCTTCCCCCACCCCCCGAACCCCCCAAAAACTTTTTACGAGTACCTGATGGTCCAGTGGGGGCGCGGGAACCGATCTCCCTCTCTCGGGCCATCGGCGCCATTTTGGCTGCCACTCAAAAATGGCGCCGATGGCCTGATTAAAAAAAACCCCACCCGACCCTTTAAAGATGACCCCTTAGCTTCTCCCACCCTCCCGATCCCCCCAAAACATTTTTAAATTACCTGGTGCTCTAGTGGTGGTCCCGGGAGCGATGTCCCGTTCTCGAGCCATCGGCTGCCAATCATAAAGATGGCGCCGATGGCCCTTTGCCCTTACCATGTGACAGGGTATCCGTGCCATTGGCCGGCCCCTGTCACATGGTAGGAGCACTGGCTGGCCGGCGCCATCTTTAAAGATGGCTTAAAGATCTTTAAAGTCAGATGGGTCGGGTGGTTTTTTTTTTTTAATCGGGCCATCGGCGCCATTTTTGAGTGGCAGTCAAAATGACGCCAATGGCCCGAGAGAGGGAGATCGGTCCCCGTGCCCCCACTGGACCACCAGGTACTTGTAAATAGTTTTGGGGGGGTTCGGGGGGGTGGTGGAAGGTATGGGGTCAATTTTAAAGGGTCGGGCCTCACTAAAAAAAAATTAACGATGTGAATCGGAACCGATTCCGATTCACATCTCCAGTGATCAGATTTTTTTCTCCCTCCAGCCGAACCCGATCGTTAAGACGATCGGGCACACAATTCACATCTCTAGTTTCCTGTTCCCTATATGCATCACTTTGTACTTGTTCACATAAAATGTCCAGTTTCCCAGTCTAGCAAGGTCCTCTTGCAAATTCTCACAGTCCTCTTGTGATTTAACTTTGAATAATTTTGTATCATAAGAACATAAGAACTTAAGAAATTGCCATGCTGAGTCAGACCAAGGGTCCATCAAGCCCAGCATCCTGTTTCCAACAGAGGCCAAACCAGGCCACAAGAACCTGGCAATTACCCAAACACTAAGAAAATCCCATGCTACTGATGCAATTAATAGCAGTGGCTATTCCCTAAGTAAACTTGATTAATAGCCGTTAATGGACTTCTCCTCCAAGAATTTATCCAAACCTTTTTTGAACCCAGCTACACTAACTGCACTAACCACATCCTCTGGCAACAAATTCCAGAGCTTTATCGTGCATTGAGTGAAAAATAATTTTCTCCGATTAGTCTTAAATGTGCTACTTGCAAACTTCATGGAATGCCCCCTAGTCCTTCTATTATTCGAAAGTGTCAATAACCGATTCACATCTACTCGTTCAAGACCTCTCATGAGCTTAAAGACCTCTATCATATTCCCCCTCAGCTGTCTCTTCTCCAAGCTGAACAGCCCTAACCTCTTCAGCCTTTCCTCATAGGAGAGCTGTTCCAACCCCTTTATAATTTTGGTTGTCCTTCTCTGTACCTTCTCCATCACAACTATATCTTTTTTGAGATGTGGTGACCAGAATTGTACACAGTATTCAAGGTGCGGTCTCACCATGGAGCGATATAGAAGTATTATGACATTTTCCGTTCTATTAACCATTCCCTTCCTAATAATTCCTAACATTCTGTTTGCTTTTTTGACTGCTGCAGCACACTGAGCCGACAATTTTAAAGTATTATCCACTATGATGCCTAGATCTTTTTCCTGGGTGGTAGCTCCTAATATAGAACCTAACATCATGTAACTACAGCAACATTTTTCCCTATATGCAACAGCTTGCACTTGTCCACATTAAATTTCATCTGCCATTTGGATGCCCAATCTTCCAGTCTTGCAAAGTCCTCCTGTAGTATATCACTGTCTGCTTGTGATTTAACTACTCTGAATAATTTTGAGTCATCCGAAAATTTAATAACCTCACTCGTCGTATTCCTTTCCAGATCATTTATATATATATATATATATTGAAAAGCACTGGTCCAAGTACAGATCCCTGAGGCACTCCACTGTTTACCCTTTTCCACTGAGAAAATTGACCGTTTAATCCTACTTTCTGTTTCCTGTCTTTTAACCAGGTTGTAATCCACGAAAGGACATTGCCACCTATCCCATGACTTTTTAGTTTTCGAAGAAACCTCTCATGAAGGACTTTGTCAAACGCCTTCTGAAAATCCAAATATACTACATCTACTGGTTCACCTTTATCCGCATGTTTATTAACCCCTTCAAAAAAATGAAGCAGATTTGTTAGGCAAGACTTCCCTTGGGTAAATCCATGTTGACTGTGTTCCATTAAATCATGTCTTTCTATGTGCTCTACGATTTTGATCTTGAGAATAGTTTCCACTATTTTTCCCGGCACTGAAGTCAGGCTTACTGGTCTATAGTTACCCGGATCACCCCTGAGCCTTTTTTAAATATTGGGGTTACATTGGCCACCCTCCAGTCTTCAGGTATATCAGCAAATTTGACCACCTCACTCATTATTTCCCATCTCTAGGTCATTTATAAATATGTGACATAGCAGCTGTCCCACTACAGATCCCTGGGCACTCTACTATTCACCTTTCTCCAATGAAAAAATTGACCGTTTAGCCCTTTTCTCTATTTTTTATATTTTAACCGGTTCTCAATCCGCAAGGGAACATTGCATCCTATCCATGACTTTTTAATTTCCTCAATAATCTCTAATGATGCATTTTGTCAAATATTTTTTGAAAGTCCAGATGCACAATATCAACTGGCTTCTGTTTATCCATGTTGGGCTGGAATGAAAGTGTCAACTTTTTATCTAATTTTTTATATGCAATTTGAAAATACTCTAAAAAAATAATTTTGTGCACAAACATGGGACCAATGATTATATTCAGTAATTGGCATAATAAGCTTGAAAATTGGTGATACCGTTGCCATTTGCATAAAGGTCCTACTGCTATACATGTGCATATATCATGCCTAAAGTTAAATTTATAAGTTGATGAATGCTAAAAATATAAAATTGAGGGTTTTTTTGAATTTGGACGACTATATTTTGAGGGTTATATATATTTATTCATCCTCAAACTAGGGATGTGCACAAAAATATTTTGGTTTGTTTTTCATTTTGGGTTATTTTAATTTTCTCTATTTTTTGGTTCTGCTAGTCTTTATTTAGGTTTTGTTTGCTGAACCAAAATAAACATTAAAAAACAAAGCAAACAAATACAGAACAAACCAGAGCCTCAATGAGGCTCTCTGATCTTTTTTCTGACCCCCAAGAGTCTTGTAGGTCCAGAGCCTATATGGCTAAGCTAAACCAAGCTCAGCCAGAGCCTCCAAGGCTCCTTCAATCACCAAGAAATGTGAAGAGGATGGGCCTGCTCAAGCTGAGCTAAGATGAGATCAGTCAGGTCCATACTAGGACTTTCCACCCCCCTTCCATCTCTTAAAATATCTTCCAAGTCCAGGCATCTTTCCAGACCCTGTTACTCCTTCCAAAATGGTCCTTGAAGAAGAAAAGGACAGGAGCAATACCAGCTCACTCCTGCCCTGCTTGAAGCTTTTAAAAAATGGAACCAGTTGGCCTTGCGAGCAATGCTAAAGTGACATCAAAATAATGTAGTAGCCCTCTGGCCCCAATATGCTATATAGACATATGTTTGTACAGGCGTACAACTTAATGATACCAAGTCTGGCACTATTTTGATGGCAACAAAAAAGGGTAACAATATCACACCATTTACCAATCAATATCTCCAAATACAAAAAATGGTTTTAATTTAACATTTTTATATACTTCAAAAATCCACTATAAATCTATACAAACATGAAGCATACATTAACCCCCCTCCCAAACACAATCATACCATGACCCAAATAGGAACCTAGTTTTGGCGAATCCATTCGTCTTCTTCAGGGGACACCCTCCCAATTAAAACATATCAACCCCCACATTACACTGATGTTGGTTATATGTGGTCAATGTAATGTGGGAGTTGATATGTTTTAATTGGGAGGGTGTCCCTGAAGAAGACGATTGGATTTGTCAAAACTAGGTTCCTAGTTTGGTTATGGTATTATTGTGTTTGGGGAGGGGGTGTTTAATATATGCTTCATGTTTGTATAGATTTATAGTGGATATGTGACGTGTATAAAAAATGTTGAATTAAACACTATTTTTTGTATTTGGACTATTTTGATGGCACCATTTCTAAAGGAATGCTGGTGGGACAAAACAAGTAGACATATCTCCTATCTCTTTCTTCCTCAATGTCCCAAATGGAAGAGGTAAGTAGAAGCCAGGTTGATCCCTGATCCTGGAAGAATTTTCAGAGGGCTAAAGGGGGAGGGCAGTATTAGATGGACTTGGAGAGACCCTATCTGGGCTTGGTTCAGCAAAGTTAGGCAGTTGAATGCCCTATGCATTTCTTGGGCATCAGAGGAGACCATGGATGCTCCAGATGAGTATCAGGATGCAGCAGCAGTAGGGGCTATCCTAGGGGAAGGAAACAAGGTCCAGGAAGCTGAGAAGGCAATTTCTTTTTAATGAATTGAAAATACCTGTGATGTGTGCTGTGGCCGCTCGCAGCCGCGTCCCCCTACCTGAGCCGTGGCATCGGGCCGCCGCGGCAGTGCCGGGGAAACCAGGCCCTTCATCCCCGCACCTCGCCGCACCTCCCCGTGGTGATGGCCGGCGGGGGAGATGCCCCAGGCCTCCCCTTGCGGTGTCGGGCTGTTCTGTAGGGCTTCCAGGATCCAAGGTGGCCACCCTGCCCTTAGGCGCAGGTCACGCCTCCTTGGCTGATTTAAAGGGGCCTCGTCCTCCAAATTGCCTGCACCTGTTTCCAATAGACTAGACAAGGGGAAGTATAAAAGGAGACTTCCTCCGGTCACACCTCGACTTGGCAACTTGTTTGCTACGAGTCTGCTTGCTCCGGTGAGTCTCCTGGTGCTTCGGTTCCTGTTTCCTGATTCCTGCTTCTTCTCGGTGATTCCTTGGTGTGTGACTTTGGACTGGCCAGCAGTGATTCCTCGGTGTGTGACTTCGGACTGGCAAGTGGCGATCCTCTGGTACTCGACCTCGGACTTCTTTTGGACCATCCTCCTTCAAGGGCCCACCTAAGTCCCAGCGGTCCGGGTCCCTACAGGCTCCTCCCGGGGGGACCGCGAGTTTCCAGTGGCAAAGATCCAGCTGGTCCTTGCATTGACCTCACGCATCACTGACCTCTCAAAGGTCCACCTAAGTCCCAGTGGACCAGGTCCCTACAGGCTCCTCCCGGGGGGGGGGGGGGGGGGGCGCAGGCTTCCAGTGGCAAAGATCCAGTTGGCCCTTGCACCAACTCCACGCCTCTTTGACCTCTCAAAGGTCCATCCAAGTCACCTGCAGCGAAGATCCAACCAGTTCTAACTTCTGTTCCGCCTCGCCATCTGAAGGGGGAACCTGAGGAGCCATCTCCTAAGGTTGTACCAACTTCCCCGTCGATCCAAGGGTTCACGATCCCTCCTGGTCATAACAACCTGAAAATTATATTTTCTGCTTGGATGGGCCATTCATTTAAGTCAAATGCACAATGCTACCTCAAACTTATAGACCTTGGGGGTCCATATTCTGCCATTGAGTGGCTAGATAAGCTAGCCAGATACACCTATCCAGCTAACATAAATGGGATATTCAATGGCATGGCCACACTATGGAATATAATTGGTTATCTTAGACAGTTGGATAAGTATGTCTGGCTAACTTTAGACCTGCCTGCAGCGTGGCCAGAGTTAGCCAATTAACCTAACAGACTAACTTCGCTCCTCCCCAGAATGCCTACTGTCTGCCCCAGGAGCACCCGCGACATATCTGCCTAAATTGTAGCCACTTAAAGAATTATCTGACTAGAATTTAGCTGGATAAGTAACTGAATATTGCGGCTAAGACATTGAGATGGATAACTTTTTAGTTATCCATCTAAATGGCTTTTGAATATTTACTCTGATGTGTTTCAAATTACCATTAAATTACTATTAAAACATGAATTGTGGAACAGAGAAGCTGTTTAAGAAATTTATAGACAAACGTACCTCTAGTTGCACATTAGGAAGCAGAAAAACATTTTGTTAATGATTTCAGTTTTTTTTATTTTTAGTTAATTGTATATAACTCACCATTGAGGAGGAGATCTGGCCTCAGTGCTGGTATGTAAGCAACAGCGGTGGAATTTTATACCAGGAAGTTTGCATTCAGGGAGTTTACTGAAACTGAGTGGCAATTTTTCATTTGATTCTTTGTAATTTTTCATGTATATGGAATACTGAAATCTTGTGAACTGATTGGTTGTTCATTTATAGTGCTTCTCAGTGGTGGTGTTAGATCATGTGATTGATTTATTACTGCAGATTATCATTGGCTTTGCTATTAACAGACAGTTGCTCTGTGGGACCTTATAGTAAGATCAGTATCTGCTGTGATAATTTACAAGTGTTTCCCTGATGCTGTAAATCAGCTAAACACAGACTGTCTTGGAAATGGAGGAACAGAGTAGCCTTTGGGCTTGAACAACCTTTTCTAACATATGCATACTAGGGATGTGAATCGTTTTTTGACGATTTAAAATATCGTCCGATATATTTTAAATCGTCAAAAAATCGTTAGGGCCACGATACAATACCAATTCCCCTGATTTATCGTTAAAAAATCGTAAATCGGGGGAAGGGGGAGGGCAGGAAAACCGGCACACTAAAACCCCCTAAAACCCACCCCCGACCCTTTAAATTAAATCCCCCACCCTCCCGAACCCCCTCCCCCAATGCTTTAAATTACCTGGGGATCCGGCGATGGTCCAGAACGGCGGCGGTCCAGAACGGCCCCCTCAATAGAATCGTGTTGTCTTCAGCCGGCGCCATTTTTCAAAATGGCCGCCGCAAAATGGCGGCGGCCATAGACAAAAACGATTCGACGGAGGAGGTCGTTCCGGATCCCCGCTGGACTTTTGGCAAGTCTTGTGGGGGTCAGGAGGCCCCCCCAAGCTGGCCAAAAGTTTCCTGGGAGTCCAGCGGGGTTCCGGGAGCGATTTCTTGCCGCAAATCGTTTTCGTACGGAAAATGGCGCCGGCAGGAGATCGACTGCAGGAGGTTGTTCAGCGGGGGTTCCGGACTGCCAAACGGCAACAATACGATTCCCTCCCCCTCCCAGCCGAAATCGATCGCTAAGACGATCGAGGACACGATTCACATCTCTAATGCATACTGTTCCTTTTTTTTTTTTTTTTTAGAGTGATAGTACATTTTGGATTGATAAACTTATTTTTAAAATGTGATGGGACAATATGGACATTTTTATTTAACACTGGCATAGGCATAAGAAAAATTAGGAGTGTCACATGATTTGATCCTTTCTGGTAAAGGCACACAGATTGCATCATTGGGTGCCAGATTAGAGAATCTTCCGGTATTTATGAACACACTGGACATTGTATTTTTTATATAAGATTTAAACAGTTTGACAGTAACTTTCAAACCAGCACACAGGCGCACATTGGTGCACGAACATAGGCCTGCGCCCAGGGACATGGCCATTTTATAACATATGCGTGGATATGTGCACCTATGTTATAAAATGGCTTGGCCCCCTGCACATGTGTGCCAAACTTTAAGAGGGCATGCACATCTGCACACAAATCCCGCTTTCATCATGTAAATTGGGGAATTTTAAAAAGGGCACGCATTGACACTATTCCCAGTTTTACCAGTTTGTCCCCAGTTCACCCAGATAAGTGATAAGTCCTCCAGCCCCCATGGTTTGATAGCTTTTACTCTCCCCAGTTAACCATGACCCTTAAAACCTCACAGATCTGCCTATTTTTCTTTATTTTTTAACTTTGGCATCATCCGTAGCAGAAGTAAATGTATTTATTTATTTAGGATTTTTATATACCGACCTTCTCAATACAAATATCAAATCAGGTCGGTTTAAATGTAAGCATCAAGGGGCCTTGGCGCATGCTGGATCACATAAGCATTTACGTGCACATTTGAGGTTCACGCCCAGAAATGCCCATGCCCATGCCCTTCCCAGATCATGCCCACGCCCTGCCCTATTTGAAAAATGTTGAGATGTTTGTGTTCCAGGAGATACATGCATATCTTGCATGCTTTTAAAATCCACTCGGCGCGTGTGAGCCCGACATATTCATACATCCCCTAATTATTGTGTGTGTTAGGCTTTTAAAATTCACCTTTTAATGAGGTTTATTGAATGAGCTGGAATACCTAAGTATGAGCTGGGAGCTATTTAAACATAGTGTTTGAAATGACTTAGTGATCCCTGTACATTTTCCTTTTCTTCTATGGAAGACCTTAGTAGTGCTGAAAGTGTTTTAAAATAAAATCAGTAAATCTGAATACTGGATTTTGTGAAGGCAGAGCATTTCTAAGGAAATAATACTTTGAGTTGAAACCAGTCCGATTGTTGGAAATCATGCCGAACAATATATTCAACCTTTAAGCAGGATTAACAGATGCATATATGCAAAAAACAAAACAAACAAACAATCCTTTGGAAACCATCACATTCACAAATATTTGCAATTATGTGAAACTGCCAGGAATTGAAATCTCCTGTCAGGTATCACTGTAAGGAGATGTCTCAGCTGGAAATAGAGTTAGAAACTTTCTAGTCTTGACGCAGAAGTTCTGCCAATCAGCTCAAAAGAAGTATTCCTGTTAAGCAATAGAAGCTGTGTTGCAGTTGCTAACCTTTACCACTGGGGGAGGGGGTGGGTGCTTATTCTAGGCAGTGTGATGTGAAAATATACAGAGCCAGTATTTTGAATGCCCTGAATCCTACACCATTTCATTATAGTTTTTCTTTTCAATAGCACTTATTATTTTTGAATATGGGGTACTTTGCAAACTTGCATAGGTAAGAATTGAAATACTTGCATTGCAAATACAACTCAGTGTTCTGAAATCCCTATTACAAGGCAGTAGTATTTGGAATATAAAAATGAGGTCACATTTATGGAAATGGTGATTTGATATTGTTCCTATTATTTTTCTTCTGAATTCTGACTCTTTCTGGAGCTGCCTCTTTTTTTAAAATATCACTATGCAGAGTGAACAAAAACGTAAGGTTCATGAAGAAGTTCTTACCTGCAACATTTTATCTAACTGTGTTTGACAAGAAATCCCAGTGACAAAGATACATTGAGCTTGCTGAGGGAAAAGTGGCAAGAACAATAGGAGAGTTTACAAGGTTTAAAATGAATTCTTACAGAAGAATTTTGATTTCAAAATGCCAAAGGTTATAAGTCAAATATATGCAACCCGTATTACTATTTATTACTTCGTATGTGGATGAAATTCATCTCTTTTGACAACCTTGGATAAATCATGTTACATGTTTTATTAAATATGATTGCTAGTCCTTTTCTGAAGACACTTAGTGAGTGAACTCACTGCTATTGGCTGCATCCCAGTTTCTCTAATCTCCCTCATGACTAGTTCTTCTGCATAAAGCAGTTATGTGGCAGCTGTATCACAGAATAAAGGGTATTTATAGAAAACATATGCATGAGGTTGATGGCTCGTCCAGTTTTAGTGCACAGTCTCTGACAGCTAAATACAAATTGAAGAATGCAGGTTTCACTTTCGAGCAAATTTACTGGGTGAAAGCCTCATCTTTTTTTCACTTCATTTGAATATGTTCGGTGCTCCTCAGAATATGCAACTTTATGGAGAGCATATTTTTTATTCTTGAAGGCTCATTATTTTACAGTGAGGTTACTGAGCCTAAACCACGTAGTGCAGATTACCAAGCGTAGTATTAATCAAAATATACACGGCAAATGGGATTCCAAGCAGTGCCAAATAGGCATCTGCTTTTAGCAGGGAACAGAAATGTATTTAACTCTTTTATTAAAAGGTATTATGGACAATTTATTTTTCAACCATCTCTCTCTAAAAACATTAACTAAATAACTAGTATGTAATTTAATGTACTCCCAAGAAACTTGATTTTTTACATGTCTTTCAAAATATTCAAATATGAAAGTAAATTGATGTAAAAGATATCATTGATCTCTATGAATGATTCAAGCTATTAGGAAGAAATTGTGTTATCTTTAGAAGTATATAACTATGGTAATCTTTTAGTTATTGTTTCCTTATTTTATTTTAAAACAAGTATTTTTAGCACTGTGGTATATGACATAATGTTACCTAGTGGGAAATTCAGAGCTGATAATTTTCCTAATACATTTGATTTCCTAATGAGTTGATTATTTTTTTTTTTTATAACTATAGCATGTTAGTTTAGTTTAATGTATTCAAAGAAATCTTGCAAATGTTTGCATGCAGCAGTAATGGGCCAAGGTTGTTAGTAAATAAAACTTTGGAGCTACCTTTTCTAATGATTGGCGCTGCTGAGCCATAATCCATACTATCTTTTAATCCTTTAGGGGTAGATTTTAAAAGAAGCGCGATCAGCCTACTTTTGCTTGCGCATCAGACTCAAGCAAAAGTACGCTGGATTTTAGTAGATACGCGCGGAGCCGCGCGTATCCACTAAAATCCTGGATCGGCGCGCGCAAGGCTATCGATTTTGTATAGCCTGCGCGCGCCGAGCCGCGCTGCCTCCCCCCGTTCCCTCCAAGGCCGCTCCGAAATCGGTGCGGCCTCGGAGGGAACTTTCCTTTGCCCTCCCCTCACCTTACCCTCCCTTCCCCTACCTAACCCACCCACCCGGCCCTGTCTACACCCCCCCCTTACCTTTGTCGGGGGATTTACGCCTCCCGGAGGGAGACGTAAATCCCCGCGCGCCAGCGGGCCTGCTGCGCGCCGGGCCGCGACCTGGGGGCGGGTACGGAGGGCGCGGCCACGCCCCCGGGCCATAGCCACGCCCCCGTACCCGCCCCCAAAACGCTGCTGACACGCCCCCGGAACGCCGCAACGACCGGGTCCGCCCCCCGACCCGCCCCCCTCCAAAAACCCCGGGACTTACGCGAGTCCCGGGGTTCTGCGCGCGCCGGTGAGCCTATGTAAAATAGGCTCACCGGCACGCAGGGCCCTGCTCGCGTAAATCCGCCCGGTTTTGGGCGGATTTACGCGAGCAGGGCTCTGAAAATCCGCCCCTCAGGGGACAAATTTGAAACTACCAGCTTTGGTACAAAGTGTGCAATTACACTGTAACCGCAGACTATAAGGCCGATACAATAAAATGCTCATAAAGAACATGCGTCAATTATGCACACACATGTTATGAACGCGCTCACATCCTATCTTCTGTGCCCTGGATGCAATATTCAAATGAAACTGAAATGAAAAGGGCGCGAAAAAAGTGCACATTGTTCAAATCAGAGCGTCCAGATCGCTACACATTTTATTACATTGGGTGTCCATATAGCATCACATGTTCGATATGTGGATGCGTACATCTGTCAAAGGCTTCTGTCAACTGTAATACAGGAAAATTGCATTAAAAAAGTAATATTTTGAAATTGACTTCTGCTCCCCCAATGTGACATCAGATGTGCTTCATAATCTTGTCTGCAGGGTATATAAATCACTGCTGGGAGGCAAACTGTCCTTTTGTGCTCAGTTCAAATTGGACAGGTACTTGATACAGACCAGTGTGAACTGGTGTCTTGAATTCATGGGGATTCACTTTTGCGGATCAACTTAACATGCTTCAATTTCTTCATTTTCAAAAGGTAAGAGGTGTTTGCTTTCTGCTTGTTTGTTGATGTGTGCAGATGTGTTTATTGTTTTTTTAGGTTATATTTAACCTTTTTATGATGGCGGTGGGTAACGGACACCTTGGTCCTAGAGGAGGACTTGGGCATCTCTTAAAAGGTTACAAATGCTCAATTTTTGGATGCCTGTAGAAGGCGTCCATAAATGAGGTTTTTTTTTATCAATGCCCCAGTCCTGGACTCTACGAATGCCTCATTTTGCAGGAATAAAGCCGCAAGATGGGCTTCCTTAAAGTCTCCTTTAAATGGAAGCTCCAATGGGCTCCAATGTCTATTTACCCAGACTTGGGAATCCTTTTACTCAGGCCTGTTAACAGACTTGGGCACTGTAAACAGGTCTTTAGTGATGCCTAAGTCTGAACTTAGGTTATAGGCCCAGGACTTGGGCATCGGTACAAGGCCTGTTTAAGGACTCTTTCCACAGGCATCCAAGAATTGGGCCTCTATAAACAAGCCTTTTAATGGACACCCAATTTATGTATGCCATCAAAAGGAGTCGGATTTGGGCGTCTGTTAAAGGCCTCTGTTTTTCTTCTTTCTGGGAGACCTAGTAATTGCAATGATTGTCTGTTTTCCTATCTGTCCTTGCTATCTGGGAGACCTGTGCCTTTGTCCTTCTTATGATTGCCAGTTTTCCTATCTGTCCATGCTATCTGGGAGGCCTGTGTCTTTGTCCTTCTTATGATTGCCTGCTTTTCTATCTGTCCATGCTCTTTGGGAGGCCTGTGCCTTTGTCTTTCTTATGACTTCCTGTTTTGCTGTCTGGGAGGCCTATTCCATTTTACGTGCAATGATTGCTCTATGTTGTAAGTCACTAGAATTTGTGTGGAAAGAGTTCTGAATTTGTTCGTGGATAGTATTCCTTGTTGTTCTCATGTATTGCGGTCTTTTTGAAATCACCAATAACAGGTGTACAATACTTTTGTTCGCTGTCTCTGTTTTAGCAGCAAGCAAGTGAAATGGAGAACAACAGTCACAATGCTGATGGTCAAGTGGATGGACAGCTCAATGGAGGACAATGAAAGTTGCCTCAGAAGGAAAGACAGGAAGATGCGCAGGAAGAGCAGGCAGGCCCCAGTGGTCTCCCATGTACACAGAAGCGTGCATGTGATGTACGCTTCTCTGATGCCGAGAAGGAGCAGTTGTTCCAGAGCATCTGTGAAAACTACAGGGTGCTCTTCAGATCCAAGGCTTCCGATTCAGCTAAGAAACAAATTTGGGCATGTATTGCAAGAGAGGTCAGTCTCCAGGGGTTGAAGTCACAGCACCACTGGTATGAAAGCCTTAGGGAGGTTAAAGTGAAGGTGGGGAAAATCGAGACATCACGGAACAAGACAGATGGTGGTCCTGCTTGCACTCTTACATTGACTTCCCATGAGGAGCTGATTATGTCAACTTTGCACTCTGAGGTGGTAGATGGAGTGCCTGCACCAGATGGATGTGGCACAGGGCGAGGAGAATGTATATTTTTTGAACAGGCTACCGTGTTTGCATTGATGTTTCTTTTTTGGGTACTTGCGTGGTTAACACATGATAACTAATTATTGACCAACTTATACTTTCCTACAGCTTCACCATCGAACAACATGGACACCCAGAATGTGGAGGTTGGTGTGAAAGAAGATCGAGAATCTCCTTCTACACTGGGATTCATATTCCCTACTGTATCTGAAGAGCACCCTTCACCAGAAAGCCAACTGCTTGAGGAAAGCCAGTCCGAGGAACCTTGGACGCTAACCTTACAGGAGGACTCCCCAGAAACACAGTTGGTGGAGACTGCAGGGGCCCCAAAAGAGCAGCAGGAGGAGGTGGCTGGCATGCCCATCATTTGCCTCAATGAGCTGGCAAACAACATGATGACAAACCTGATTTTACAGCAGCAGGATTACAACATGACTGTTGCCAAGGGGAGGAATGCAGTCCACTCAGTTCTCCTACAAATGCAGCACAATAATGCTGCATTCATGAACACTATAACAACCCTGATGGGCCAGCTGGTCGGGGCCGTGTAAGATATATTGAAAGCCTTTAGGTCACTGACAGTTGCTTTTTCTTAGTTTTTCCTTGTGATGGCGATGCCGAACGACGGTATATAAAACTCGCCAAATAAATAAATAAATTAATTAATTAAATAAAATAGAATTTTATTGTCTGTGACCGCTGAGTTGTGTCTTATTTATAGGCTGAAATGTCCTTCATTATACTAATGTTTTATTGCTGACTATTTTTTACCTTTATATTGTTATGTTTTAATCAGCTATGATTTTAGGTTTCCTCAAGTATTGGAAGCCAGAGAAGAAAAACACAGGAGATCATGGCACATCTGGAACAGGGACCACGTTATTGTAGAACAACACCCTCTTTCCCATTATCATTTTCTCTTCTTTTTTCCTTCTCCCCCCACCTCTAGCCATTAATACATCCTCATAATCATGCCTCTCCCCTGGTAGCATCATCTTCCTTCCTTCTCAATCTCCACCCAACCCTGGCATGACTATTGTCATCATCATCACCATTCTTCTCCCCCTACCTCTTCCCTCTCCTTCATATTTTTGCTCCTGCACATTACCTTGAGCAATAGGATGGCACTGGAGTGAGGTGCTAGTCATAATAGTTGAAGATCCAACAGGACATCAACAAGTATTCATCCATTTATAAACTATAAATATAACTATTTACAAAAATAAAAAAATACATTTTCTCCAAACAAAAAAGAAAAGCAGGGGGTTGGAATGGAGGGCAGAGATGATGTTTGGGTCCCTGGGGGATGAGGAAGATCATCACTGATGGAGCAGCAGTGGCCCGCTTGACCAGGACTGGGACAGGAATGGGACAGCCTTATAATCTCCACTCATAAAACCAAATTAGATATTTATGGAGCAAAGAGCAGGTAATAGACTGCATTGCAAAGAATGCAAGAAGAAGTTGCACATAACAATTAAATCAGTGTCACCAACAATTGCAATTTTCTCAATATATGGGGTTCAATACTCGGCTGTTATTCCAAATACACTCACCATCTGGCTGCCCATGTCTAGCATGGAGGGCATGGAGCCATCCCCTCTCCTGATGCCATAGACTTCTGGCCCTCTTTTATAATGCCTCCACCTGGCATTGAAAAAACATTACTATTCCAGCAAATGATGCTGGGACTGCACCTATTTTTAGCGATTTGTGTCTGGACTGAAAATCTGTACAATAATGTACCAATGTGTTAAAAAATGCATATGTTAAATTTCCTGCTTGAATACCCTACTGTAAGCTTCACCCATACTCACCCATACTCACCACTTTATTTTAACACATGTAATTGGTCCATCCCGATGCAGCCTTTGTGAAACATGGTCCGTGTCCGGGGACTGACATTTCAATAAAGATTTGGCATTTTAGAATTATAGAACTTTTCCTGTTTCAATTGTTTTTTCTGGTTTGTTTTATGTGGACCACTGAATTTGATTTTGCTACACACTTGTTGGCTTGTGTTCATATTAGTATGTTAGCCCACCTTTCCACACTTCATTGTGGGTTTATCCCATATTTTCATTAATATATATAACAAACATTTAGTTCTTCCTTGGCTGCCTTCTTTTTCAGGGTGTGGGAAGTTTGTGTGCCTTTGATTGTCCAATTCTGGTGCTCCTTTGCAGAGCTGTTCTATCACAGCTAATGTTGCCTTTAAGGAGCATGACACCTGGGACCCGTGGCACATTGACATAGCTGCTGGAGAGGCCTGCAGGGCTCTATGGCAGTCAAGAACATGGGCCTGCAGCTGTTGTGGGCCTTTCCTTCTGTTACTTGTTCCCTCACAGAGAGGTGGGAGCCTCTCTCTCTAGTTGTGGCAGTGGTGATGCTGCAGACTGCATGGGCTGAAGTGGGGGTGGTATTAGAACAGGTGATATCATTATGAATGGTGCTGGAGGAATAGGTGGAGCTGCAATGATGCCAATGGAGCTCTAAACCAGGGAGGAACCATCCAGCCTGGTGGTGCATCAAAGTTTGGTAGTGGCTGTAGCTAGTGGGGCATCACATAGTAGAGAGTTAATGGGGGCTACAGCAGCCAGGGGACATCCTCTGCAGCATCTCCCTCCACACTTCAATCTGGGGCTCCATTGTAGTACATATGTCCCATAACTCCTACAGAAAGCCCTGCATTTTCTCCTTCACAGAATCCTGGAGACTATGCACTTCATGCCTGAATCTAGCCATCTCCTCCTCCACTCTGGATTTAGTGGAAATGAACAGGCTACTTATATGAGTGACCTGCATCTCTTCTTCTCAAGGAAAGGTGAGCTTCCCTCCTGCTGGTCACCTGAAAGTTGCCAGAAATCAAGAGTCAGCCATAGTCTGTTGCTGTTCCTCTGTGGTTCCTCTGTGGTTCTCTCTTCCAACTCTGTGTCCTTCTTGTGGCTATCAGGAAGCGCCTATCAGTGATGCTTTGCCCTTCAGATTCCACTTGATCCTGGGCTTTCAGAGTGATCAGCAGGCTGCTCCTCTGGAAAAAGGAAATGTGTACATACTTTAAATATTCATGCCATGTGGATATACCTCTTCACACTCAATGGACCTTCCATTCTGCTTAAAAACAATCTCCTCGTTTCCTAATATTACTCCTCCATCTACACCAAAAACTAAATAGAAAGTATTCCCATGGCATACATATATACCATGGAAACACTTGCTAAGCATCAGCATGCAAAGCCAGAGTGATGACTCACTAACTGCTATGACTCTTGAAAAGGGTTGTGAGCCAGATTCAGCTAAACTCATGAATGCTCAGCTATCAGACGTGTGTACCTAATAATATTTTAACTATAGAACATTTCTATACGTAAGGACTTGGACAATTGTGTACTCTAACAAGACTTCTTTTCCCCTTACTAACATCCTGTATGTGCCTTTAGCTGATCTTAATTGTTTTTTCTGCTTTGTTTTACGTGGACCTCTGCGTGCAGTAGGCATTAATAGATGAGTGCATGTAAAAAGAAGTACAGAAAAGCAGAAAAAAAATGCTTTTCTGTACTTCTTCAGTAAAAAAACAAACAAAAAAAATACCTCGGCAGACTGCCGAGTTATTGAAGACTGACGCCGGTAAAATCGGCATCAGTTTTCATAATTGGCAGTCTGCCAGTAATGAAAAAGGCTGCCGATAAACTCGGCGTCCGCTTTTATTACTGGCAGACGGCCATGTTTACTGGCGTCGGTCTTTATAACCGGTAGATGCCGTGGGGTCACGTTAGTAAGGAGGTGGTAAGGTCGCACAAGTGACCCTAGCACTTCCTTGCTAGCGCGACCCCCTAATTTGCCTATTGCATGGCGACCCCCTTGTGGGCATCATGCGTGCATTAAGAAAGCGGACGCTGAAAAGTCAGCGCCTGCTTTCTGCAAAAATTATTGCATAGGCCCCTGAGTCAGAGTGAGGGTCCATCAAGCCCTGCATCCTATTTCCAACAATGGCCATCCAGGATACAAGTACCTGTCAAATACCCGGCAAGTACCTAAACATTAAATAGATCCCTGCTACTAATGCTGATAATAAGCAGTGGCTATATCCTAAGTCAACTTGACTAATAGCATTTTATAGACTTCTCCATGAACTTGTCCAAAGTTTGTTGAACCCAGATAAGCTAAATTCCTTATTCCATATCTGCTGGCAATGAATTCCAGAGCTTAATTATGCATTGAGAGAAAACTAATTTTCTTCGATTAGTTTTTAATATGCTGGTTGCTAACTTCATGACATGCCCCCTAATTCCAGTATTATTTGAAAGAGTAAATAACCAATTTACATTAACCTATTCTAGTCCTCTCGTGATTTTTATAGGCCTCCATCATAGCCCCCTCAGTTATTTATTTATTTATTTGAAGCTTTTATATACCGAGGTTTAGTGCATGCCTTCACCCCGGTTTACATTGAAACGAAACAATGATACATAGAACAAGTAGTGAAACAAAAGTATATGCATATAACAGGTCATGGAGCAGGTTGTAACAGGAAATAACTAAAATAGTTTAAGCCAAATAACGAAAATGAATATAGAAACGAAAAAAGAGGAAGGTATATACAAACTCATGCTCTAAATACAAGAAAGTATGAGTGGGAAATGAAGGAAAGAAGGGGGGGGAATGGGTGGGAGGTAGGGGTCGGGGGGATAGAGGGGGAGGCAGTGGGAGGAGGAAGGGGTAAATATCTGCGGAAAAGAGAAGAGGGGAGAAGGAGGTGGTTAGGGATGTGCATTAGTTTTCAACGCATTGGCAATCCGCAATGCATAAGTCCCTATTAGTTGTATTCATGGGTTCGCGAAATGCATCACGATCCCCCACGGATACAACATATCATATTAGTTCCATTCTTTTGGCTCGCAGTGATTTCTTAGTGGTCATTTGAAATAGGAGATAGCAAAAACAAGATCTTTCCTGTGAGTCATAAGTGACCTCACAGCCCTGTCATAGAGTGGGTCAGACAGGTTGGCAAGGAGACCAGAATGCAACCTATCAGAGCTAAGCAATGTAAGCATTTTTCTAATGCAGCCAATCGCCGTTCTCTCTCAGTGCTCTGTGACGCTATTCCTGATGATGCAGCACTATTTATACGGTAAGCACGTGGCGTGCCACGTACTTTCTTGGCGGGGATGGTCTGGAGAGTTGGTCCGGGAAGGTGGCTGAACTCAGAGCTAGCCTGAGTGTCTCAAATCTGTATTCATTTGTTAGTTACTTTGATAGAATTTTTCATTGAAAAAGGTATTTGTTCGATTTTGCTGCAGTGCTGCCGCGAGCTAGCCATACTTTTTTTGACCACACTTTTTTTTATTGATCTGAGATGGTCTCTATGTCTGTGCCACTGAGAGAAGCTGCTAGCAGTGGCATTTTTCTGCTTATTTTACCCCTTGGGGTAGGTTGCAAGCAGGATCTGGGTGTTGTAGGTGGGAGATATATTAAATTGCTAGCTACTTTGATAGAATTTTCCATTGAAAAAGATATTTCTTCGTTTTTGCTGCTGTGCCAAGCAAGCCATCCTTTTTATACTGGTTTGTTTTTTTTATTGAACTCAGGCTGTCTCTTTGTGCTCTTTTAAGCCAAGAAGACAGGGCACTCACTGGGCATCAGGGGGCACTGAGCAGTTTTGCAGACTCACATATATTGGGACAGCGGTGCTCTCTGAAGCCAAATCCCCAGTAGGCATCTTTTGTAGTTGCAAGCTTGGTGCATGCACATACAGTGGTCCCAATTTTAGTGTACTTCCAGGCACAGCTTCGTGAGCCTGGGGGCAGTTTTGCAGACTCACATATATTGGGACAGCGGTGCTCTCTGAAGCCAAATTCCCAGTAGGCATCTTTTGTAGTTGCAAGCTTGGTGCATGCACATACAGTGGTCCCACTTTTAGTGTACTTCCAGGCACAGCCTTGTGGGCCTGGGGGCAGTTTTGCAGACTCATGTATATTGGGACAGCGGTGCTCTCTGAAGCCAAATCCCCAGTGGGCCTCTTTTGTAGTTGCAAGCTTGGTGCATGTGGATTGCAAACTGGTTAAAAGACAGGAAATAGAGTAGGATTAATGGTCATTTTTCTCAGTGGAGAAAAGTAAGTAGTGAAGTACATCATGGATCTGCACTTGGACTGGTGCTTTTCAATATGTTTATAAATGATATGGAAATGGATATGATGAGTGAGGTAATCAAATTCAGAGCACTTAAATCACATGTGGCTTGAGATAAATTGCAGGTGGACCTTGTGAAATTGAGCATGCCAAATGGGAAATGAAATTTAATGTAAACAAGTGCAAAGTGATGCACTTAGGGAAGAATAACCCAAATTAAAGCTTCATAATGCAAAGTTCCACATTAGGAGTCACCACCCAGGAAAAGGATCTAGTGGTCATCGTTGAAAATACTTTGAAAGTGTAGCATTCAGCGGACCATGGGATCATACTGCAGTCTGCCACACTTATTTGCTGGCCAGGCCCAGCCGCATAGACTCCCGACACCGCATCTCCCCTTGCTGCTCCTGGTGGCCCCCGCATGGCATCCTCCTCTAAGTGTGGCAGGAAACAGTGTTGCATTGCTCCAGTCGGCCTTTCTCTGGTATGGCAGGGTGTCATACCAGAGAGAGGCTTCCGTAAGCATGCTTGCAGCAGATTCCCCCACATTTAAAGGGCCAGTGGAGGGAAAGGCCAGGCGGCGCCCTCTGATGACAACACTGGCTGGCTCATATATAAAGTGGCTCTAGACGCCTCTCCAGTGCCTCGGCAACAGGTTGACTCCTTCTGGAGAAATGTTTTGTCAGGATACTGGGCTTGATGGACCTTTGGTCTGACCCAGTATGGCAAGTCTTATTTTTTTATGCTCTTAATTCCTATTAGATATTGATTGGATAAATCCCATCCAATTGTTGTTAATCCCACAGATCAACAAAAGCATATTCTTCAACACTGTACTAACTATGCATCTTTTTTATCTATGAGATGCAATGTCTAGGTCCAATGCCGTATATTGGAAAAATAGCAGACCTTTCAGAACACATCTAATAGACCATAGAAGTTGACTTCACTCTTAGAAACTATAAGCACCATTAGTGCCACATTGAATGCCAAAAGGTCATTCTTTTGAACAATTAGAATGTTATGTTGTAGCTCTGTTGAAAAATCATCTGAGAGGACAGACTCATGATGTTTTGTTACATTGCATGAAACAAAATTAGAATTTTAAATTGGGAACCATAGAACTATGTGGTCTGAGTATAATAAATGAATGGGGATTATTTGTATACTAGTTTCATATTTGCTATTTTTAACTAGCATTGTTCTTTAATCTTTACATCCCGTGATTGGCTATCATCTGATTGACATTAAGCATATATGAAGGCTGTTGTTGTTGAGGGTCAGTGCTGCCATTTTAACTGTTAGATGCTGTCACCATGAAGGTTTTGAGTTGTAAATCATGTAAGTTTCACCTATATTTATATGTTATGTTTAAATTGAAGTTACTTATTCTAGTTTTATCCTTGGAACAGCTATATGCTGATAAATGCTGAGTCTAAATGCTCTGAAGTTGCTCTGTGCAGCAAAATGCTGACTGCATCAACACTGGGTATAAATGTCCTAAAACTGCTCTATGCAGTGAAATGCTTTCTACTAAACTTTCAGAAAGTTTTAAGCAGTGTTACATACCAGACTACCTTATGGACAAGAAGTGGCATTTCAGAAGCTAAATGACTATACTTTTCAGTAATTTTGGTAGTGACAATGTGTTGTAGAAACATTATAATGAGTTTACACTGATTTAAGTGAAAAGAAAAAAAGGGTTTTTTATTCTTTTTCAAAACTCATAGGAGGTTTTCTAACTAATGACTGAGAGTATAGTGAGTGTCTTTATACATTGCTTCATTCTGAGGTCTATTCCTCCTTTCAAATGGGTGGAATTTATACAATCAATATCTAGTGGGACTTTACATAAGGACAAATGAACATAAGATTTCCCATTTTGGGTCAGACCAAAAATCCATCAAGCCCAGTATCCTGTTTAAATAGTGGCCAATCCAGGTCATAAGTACATAGTAGGTTCCAAAAAGTTCAATACATTCCATGTTGCTTATCCCAGGAATCAGCAGTGGATTTCCCTTAGTCCGCCTTAATAGTTTTTGGATTTTTCTTCCATGAACGTGTCCTAACCTTTTTTTAAACCCAGCTACATTAATATCTTTCACCACATCCTCCAGCAATGAAGTCCATAGTTTAGTTATGCGAAGAATAAAAATAAATGTTTTTCCTATTTATCTAAATTTATTACCTAGTAACTTCATTGTATTCCCCTAGTCTTTGTATTTTTTGAGAGAATAAACAACTGATTCACATTTACCATTTCTAGTTTAGTCATATTTTATAGACCTCTATCATGTTTTTTCTCCAAATTGAAAAGCCCTAACTTTATTAGCTTTTCTTCATAGGGGAACTGATACAATCCCTTTATCATTTTGGTCGCCATTACCTGTTCCATTGTTCATTCTACTATATATTTTTTGAGATGCAGTGATCAGAATTGCACATAATATGGAGTGATATTGTTACCACTCATGGACTGCTGTGTCGTGCTGCTGCGGGTCACCCCAGGTGGGTGCATGTAGTAGCCCTTTTCTTAAAGGGTCTGTGGCGGGAAATTTCAGCAGCGCAGATGATGGACGTCATCAAGTTGCCCCTATTTAATGTTACGCATGCCGGCCATGGCAGACCCACAGCCTGGCCCCCTCACCTCTCTCTGGTGAATCCAGTCCCTGGTTCCTCTTCCCTGGTGGCGATAGGCCGCCGGCTCCATCCTCGGTCCTTCCCCGGTGGCTCAGCTTCAGCTACAGATTCCTGTGCTCCACATCAGGCCTCTCCCCGTGGCCCACAGAGAGACCCTGCCATCCAGCACCACGCTTCTCCCTAGGTGCGTGCATGTGCATCACTGATCCTTATGAAGGGCTGGCGATGGGAACTTGGCTGTGGCCCCGGATGATGATGTTGTCGGAGCTCCGGTACTTAAGACCAGACTCGGCTTCCAATGATTGCATTTGCAACAGGTCTCCACGCTGATCGTGTACTCGTTGCCTCCTGGTGATCCTCCTGCATGCCTGATTCCTGATCCTCACAAGTTCCTGTTCCTGATCTTCTTTGTTCCTGTGTTCCTGATTCCTAACCTTTCATTGGATTGCTTACTCGGACATGACCTCTGCATTGCCTGACTACACCACTGACTCTCTCCAAACCCAGACCTCTGCATTGCCTGACTACATTATTGACTCTCTCCAAACCCGGACCTCTGTATTGCCTAACTATGCTATTGACTCTCTCTAAGCCCGGACCTCTGCAATGTCTGACTATGCTACTGACTCTCTCCTCATCCAGACTTCAGACTTGTCTTGCCACTGCTTCTTGATTGCTGCTGGCCCTGACTCCAGCTTGCTCTATGATGCCTCTTCAGTCTATATCCTGGACTTTGCCTATTCAGGCTTCGGCCTGTTCTTGCTCGGGAGCCCCATGTCTGACTTTGGTTCTATTGGCGCCCGGGTATCCGGGACTCTGCATTGTCCAATACAGACTTCTCTATTCCACTGTTGCTGCCTCTGGGCTGACCTCTCAGTTCTTCCATCGACATCGACATATGGAGGCCCACCTAAGACCAGCCGGCCCCGATATCCAAAGGCTCAACCCGCGGGGAACGAGGGCTGGTATTGGTGAAGCGCCAGTCAGCCTCCGACCTTCAGCCCACTCCGCCTGCCGATGGTGGGGACCCATAAGATCCCTCCTACGGGTTGCGACAACCTCACCTTGGCCCAAGGGTCCACCTCCGGCGCAACATTTAAAGGGCAGCTTGACTTGCCTTCAGGGCCTCAGCTACAGGTCACCAGTCTGAAGCATTTTCCTGCTGTTGCCTGTTATCTCATCAGACTGTGCCTTGGCTATTCTTGCTTGCTGCCTGCCCTGACAGGACTGTGCCTTGGATTCCTCTTTGCCTGCTGCCTGCCCCAGATTGGATTATACACTGGATTCTTCTTGCTTGCTGCCTGCCCTGACTTGGACTGTGCCTCGGACTCCTCTTTGCCTGCCGCCTGCCCCAGATTGGATTGTACATAGGATTCTTCTTGCTGGCCATTAGCTTTCTCCAATTGGTGGCTGTCAGGCCTAGTGCCTAGACCCTGGCCTTTGTTGATGTGTCTGCCTGCTACGGCAGAGATTTTGGGGCTCCTCCTTTGGCACCTTCACACTGTCGCAGTCCAAGAGTCCATGTAAGTAACAGATAGCTTAGGCCATAGTCTCGGTGGTCTTATCCGAATTTCAAGCCATACCAGGACAAGCACAGAGAATCCAACAGCATCAACAATGCCTGGAAATCCTGGCCAATTCCTTGGACCGCCTCAGTGCTTGACTCAATGCCACCGCTACCCAGGCATCTACTCCTCCCCCTGAGACATCCACTATTGCTGCTGCTGCTGCACCCGCCATTCACCTGCAAGTACCGCCACGGTATACTGTAGATCCTGCACTGTGTCGAGGATTTCTCAATCAGTGCTTTATGCACTTCACTTTTCAGCCTGGATATTTTTCTACAGACTCCGTAAAAACTACCTTCATCTTGTCCCTCCTTGAGGGGAAATCCCTGGCTTGGGCCTCCCTCCTGTGGGAGCATGGAGATCCTCTCATCCAAAATTTGTAGGAATTTGTAAAGACTTTCAAGAAAGTCTTTGAGCCAGGATGACTCACTATCGCAGGGTCTGATCTATTTCATCTCAGCCAGGGAGCTCTCCCACTTATGGATTATGCCATAGAATTCAGAACTATGGCCACCAAACTTAACTGGAGAGAAGACAGCCTCTATTGTATCTTCTTGGAGCAATTGTCATCTAATTGTCAGATAATTGTCATCTAGGATAAAAGACGAATTGGCGACTCATGAATTACATGACTCCCTGGAGGAACTTATCAATCTTGATGGATGGATCGACAATCGCCTTCAACAACAGTCTCAGGAATTGAAATGCTGCCGACCGGAACTTTTCACTCTGGCCTTTTCTCGGCCTCGGATTGAACCACTTGCAGCACCTCTCAGTCCTTCAAGCACCACCGGAGTTGAGGAACCCATGCAATTGGGCAGAATCTAATTGTCAACTGAGGAGAGACTCTGACGGCAGAACCTAGGTTTGTGCTTTTACTGTGGTGAAGCCGGTTACATCCTAGCATGATGCCCACAGAAACCAGGAAATGGGAGGACCTAGGAGCTATAGGGGTGTTGCTCCTGGGTCTCACCACTCCTGCTCCCCAACTCTTCTTGCCCATCATGTTGGAATTAGAGGGGCACGCTCACTCCATGCAAGCTCTCATCGACTCAGGGGCCAGGGGAAATTTTATGACTGAGGCAGTGATCCACTTTTTGGGAATACCAGTAGTTCCCCGGAACAGTCCTTTAATCATTTCCACCAGAGTTCCTCTCCGACTTCGGAGTGGAGCTATACATATGGAGACTTTCCCGTGTCTTGTGATCAAGAAGGCTATCCATGCAGTGGTCCTAGGATTGCCCTGGTTAAGACATCATTTTCTGTAATTTGATTGGGAGACCTTGGAACTAGTCAAATGTGGGCCACCGTGCCAGGACTTATGTTTGGACAAAGGACAACCTTGGTCAACCTACATAGCGGCTACGGCCCTCTCAGGGCTTCCTTCACCTTATACAGATTACTCTGATGTATTCTCCAAGGTTAAAGCAGAGGAGCTCCCTCCTCATCGACGATATGATTATGCCATCAATTTGCTCCCAGGTACCACACCACCCTGTGGCTGGATGTACCCTTTATCAGCTCCTGAGACAGAGGCCATGAACTTGTATATCAAAGAGAACTTGGATTGAGGATTTATAAGACCCTCTTCCTCCCCTGCAGGGGCGGGGTTCTTTTTCATCACCAAGAAAGACAGTTCTCTTAGGCCCTGTATAGATTATCGTGGACTAAACACCATAACTGAAAGAGACCATTATCCTCTACCCCTCATCACAGAGCTGTTCGATCGACTCCAAGGAGCCTGAATATTTACCAAGCTAGATCTCCGAGGGGCCTACAATCTAATATGAATATGTCACAGACACAAATGGAAGTCATCCTTTAACCCTTGTAATGGACATTATGAGTATTTGGTGATGCCCTTCGGGCTATGCAAAGCCCCTGCAGTATTCCAAAATCTCATGAACGATGTCTTCCGATATCTGTTATATCATTGTGTTGTAATTATTTGGACGACATCTCTCTGAAGCATTTTCTTGTGGTTGCCTGTTATCTCATCGGACTGTGCCTTGTTTATTTGTGCTTGCTGTGTGCCCTGACTCAGAATGTGCCTCTGATTCCTCTTTGCCTTCTGCCTGCCCCCTGCCCCGGATTAAATTATACATTGAATTCTTCATGCTTGCTGCCTGCCCTGACTTGGACTGTGCCTCGGATTCCTCTTTGCCTGCCGCCTGCCCCAGATTGGATTATACATTGGATTCTTCTTGCTTGCTGCCTGCCATGACTTGGACTGCCTCAGATTCCTCTTTGCCTGACCTGGATTGGATTGTTCATAGGATTCTTCTTGCTGGCCATTGGCCTACTGCAGATGGCAGCTGTCAGGCCTAGTGCCTAGACCCTGGTCTTTGTTGAAGTGTTTGCCTGCTATGGCAGAGAGTTCGGGGCTCCTCCATTGGCTTCTTCACTCTGTCGCAGTCCAAGGGACCATGTAAGAAATAGATATAGAAGTTTTATGATATTTTTTTATATTATTCTCCATTTGTTTCCTAATAATTCCTACCATTCTATTTAGTTTCTTGGCAGCTGC
Source organism: Rhinatrema bivittatum (assembly GCF_901001135.1). Taxonomy (NCBI): domain Eukaryota; kingdom Metazoa; phylum Chordata; class Amphibia; order Gymnophiona; family Rhinatrematidae; genus Rhinatrema; species Rhinatrema bivittatum. Next base: position 659,759,833 of record NC_042615.1, on the reverse strand, counting down.
TACTGCACATTAAGCAGAGAATTTCAGTATATTATTCATGATGATGCCTACATCCTTTTCCTAGGTGGTGACTCCATATGTGGAACTTTGCATTATGTAGCTACAATTTAGGTTGCTAATCCCCTACATGCATCACTTTACAATTGTCCACAATAAATGTCATCTGCCATTTGAAAGCCCAGAGTCCAAATTTGCAAGATCCTCTTGTAATTTCTCATAATCCTCTTGTGATTAAACAACTTTGATTCATTTTGCATTATCAGCAAATCTGATCACCTCACTCCTTGTTCCTATATCTAGGTCCAAGTACAGATCTCTGGGGCACTCTAGTATTCAAGTTTATCCATTGAGAACATTTACCATTTAGCCCTTTCTCTGTTTTCTATCTTTTAACCAGTTCTCAATCCACAATAAAACATTGCCTCCTATCCCATAACTTTCTAATTTCTCAAGAGGTACTTTGTCAGATGCTTTCTGAAAGTCCAAGAATGCTATATCAACTGTCTCATCTTTATCCACATATTTATTCACACCTTCAAAAAATGTAGCAAATTGATGAGGCAAGACTTTCCTTGGCAAAATTGGTGTTGACTTTGTCCCTTTAAACTATGTCTAGCTATATGTTCAATAATTTTGTCCTTTAGAATAGTTACAACCATTTTTCCCAGCACTGATGTCACGTTCACTGGTCTTTAGTTTCCTGGATCTCCCCAGAATCCTTTCTAAAAACTTGGATTACATTGGCCAATCTTCAAGTACTAATGGTGATTTTATAGATTTCTAACAGTAGATCTGCAATTTCATTTTTCAGTTTTTCAACTCTCTGGAATGTATACCATGTGATCCAGGTGATTCACTATTTTTAGTTAGTCAATTTGCTCTACTACATTTTCCAGCTTCATGGAGATTTGTTTCAGTTTCATTCTGTTTTGATTTGATTCATAATACTCTTACTTTTCCTATTGATTTTTGTGATATGGGTAATGATTCATACTACATTAAGTCCATTAGCATCCCTGCAAACATGTTCAAGTGGAGAAGAATCTTCTTGGAATTGATATCACTGCAGGAATTTCATGTTTACTTGGTACCTGGCCCTTTATCGAGGAGTTCAGGGAAGTACAATAAACTCCTGGGTAGCATTAGGAATTATTTCACAAGTCCTTTGATGTAAAGGGTTTAGACCTTCTTCCTTTTGTGGAATAGCTGTGTTTTGCCTCTAATTATGAAGAACCAGTACAATTATATTTCCTAGTTTAATTGTAGATATAGTGGGGTGGATTTTAAAAGGGTTACGCGTGTAAGTTACGCGTGTAAGTTACGTGCGTAACCCTTAAAAAAAACCCCTGCGTGCGCTGAGCCTATTTTGCATATGCTCGGCGTATGCACAAGCCCTGGGACACGCATATGTCCCGGGGCTTGCAAAAATGGGCGAGATGTGAGCGGTCCAGGGGTGGGGTGGGGCGTGGCCTGAGCCTCCAGGCACAGCGGCAAATGGCCGGGATCGCGGGCTGGCCGTCGGCCGGCGTAACTTCTTCAACAAAGATAAGGGGGGGTTCTAGGTAGGGCTGGGGGGGGGCGAGTTAGTTAGGGGAAGGGAGAGGAAGGTGCAGGGGGGGGATGGACAGAAAGTTCCCTCCGAGTCCGCTCCGATTTTGGAGCGGCCTCGGAGGGAATGGAGGCAGGCTGCGCGGCTCGGCGCACACAAGTTGCACAATTGTGCACCCCCTTGCGCATGCCGACCCTGGATTTTATAACATGCACGAGGCTGAGCATGCATGTTATAAAATCGGGCATAGGTTTGTTTGCGCCGGGTTGTGCGAACAACTCTGCGCCCGCATGCAGGTTTTAAAATCTGCCTCTGTCTTTTGGCAATATTATATTTGAAACTGTCAATGACTAAGTAGTTATAATACTAGGGCAATCAGATGGCCAAGTCTTTTCCTGAATTTAATTTTAAAAGTTTACTATCAGTTTATGTGTATATAGAATATCATATACATGTGTATTCTCTCTCTCTCTCTCTCTCTCTCTCTCTCTCTCTCTCTCTATATATATATATACACATATATGTATAATATATATATATATATATATATATATACACACATATATGTATAATATATATAAATCTATATTTCTCTCGTTCTCTGTCTCTCTCTCTCTAATATATTGACACTATATACTTTGGTATTTTGCTGTCTTTATACAAGATCCAAGGCAGCATGGCTTTACCAGAGATAGGTCTTGTAAGATGAATCTGTTCAATTTCTTGTATTGGGTGACCAGAGAGATGGATCAGGGAAGAGTGCTAGATGAAGTGTACTTGGATTTCAGTAAGGTTTTTGACATGGATCCATATAGGCAACTATTAAATAAATTGAGTGTCCTTAGTATGGACCCTAAAGTGTTTTTTGAATTAGAAACTACTTGAGTGATAAATGGAATATACTCTGAGAGAAGGACGTTATTAATGATGTACTGCAAGGATTGGTCTTTGGACCAGTACTTTTCAATGATTTTGTGTGTGACATTGTGGAAGGATTAGAAGGAAAAGTTTGTCTTTTTGCCAGTGATACCAAAATCTATATCAGGGTAGACAGCTAGGAAGGTATGGAAAACACGAGAAGGGATTTAGTGAAGCTTGAGGAATGGTTTAGGGTCTAGCATTTAAGATTTAATGATGATAAATACAGAGTAATACATTTAGGATGTAAAAACCCTCATTTGCTATTCTGAGTAAAAAGACTTTTCTTTTCAAGCTGCCGGTATTAAAGCATTTATTTATAGCCCACTACAGTGTAATATGGGTCTGATTGTATCTGATGATCTTAAGATGGCCAAACAGAAGTATAAGGTTACAGAAAAAATTAGAAAGATGCTTGAGAGCATAGGGAAAGGAATTGTTAGCAAAAAAGGAGGTGATATTGCCCCTGTATAAATCTCTGGTGAGTCCTCGTTTGGAATACTGCATAAAATTCTGGAGACTGCTTCTTCAGAAGAATATAAACTAGAAGGAGTCATTCCAGAGGGTGGCCATTAAAATGGTCAGTGGTCTTTGTTTTAAAGCATATAGGGGCAGACTTAAAGATCCAAACATATATACCCTAGAGGAAAGGCAGGAGAGATATGATAGTGACATTTAAATACCTCTAATGTTTCCATGCAGAGGAGGTGAGCCTCTTTCCAATGAAAGGAGACTCTAGAATGAGAGGTTATGGAAATAATGTGAAAGGGGGTAGATTAAGGAATAATCTAGGGAAATATTTATTTGCAGAAGTTAGTATATACATGGAACAGCCATCTCGTAGAGGTGGTAGAGACAAGGACAGTGTCAAAGTTCAAGAAAGCATGGGATAAACACAGATAATTTCTGAGGGTGTGATAGCAACTGTAAAGCTGACTATTCGATGTGGATGGGCAGACTAGATGAACCATAATAGTCTTTTTTGGTCATCATGTATCTATGCTTCTATGTTTGTACTCACATTGTTACTAAGATGTTCATCTAATGTGGTATGTTTATTGTTGTGATCTACCAAGAACATCTTTGGTAACCTAGCAGACAAGACATTTAAATAAATAAATACAATTTATAGATGATTGTAAACTGCTCAATCAAACTATTTTTTTAATGGAATATGTGCCTTTCAGTCACTGACATGCAAGACAAACTTGGAAAATGAATGCAAACTATTTTCTCCATAAAGGTTTCACTAAGGTTTCTAGAAGCCAATAAAAAGAAATATATATTTTGGAAGAAAAAATACTGCAACGAATAGTAGTATATTTTTTTAAATGACTATTCCATATATTTCCTGTAACCTATCTAGTGAATTGTAGATTTTCAAGTGTATGTAATGTTTATAAAAGTTTCTTAGGGGAGAGAGAGAGGAGGATAGGAGGATGCTTAACAAATACAAACCTGAATTAATGTAGGTACAATAGTAATTACTTTGTTATCAAGTTAAAACCCTTAAGGAAAAGCAAGTTGCTGTGTAATTTTTTTGTATTTCAGGAACACAAAATATTAAAAGTAAAATATTATGAATAATTGCTTCACCAGATTTCTTTTAACATTTATATGCAGAAAGGGAAATAGGTTACCAACAAAATTGCATATTTTTACACACTAATTCTCAATTAAATATGCAGTGATCAGTTTGCTGACAACCATTTGCTTAAACATACTTTTCTTGGTAACACTTTGTATTCAAGTGTAATGTACACTGTCTCTAAGTACACTGTATTTACAGCTGAAATTAAAATATTGTCAACAACAATTTCTGTAGGGAACATGAAAACAAATAATGGGCAAGCTGCATAGCCTACTCATTATAGTTCCAATAGATTTACATAACTTATGTATTTCCTTATTACTTCTGAAGAAAAAAAGTATGCACTGTTTCAAAATTGTTGGCACAGGTTATGCAAAGAAATCATATTTTCTTTCCAACAGATTCTGAATATGTGAAATTTGTAGAAAAGCAGATGCATATTGCAGTGGCAGAATATAAGCAACTAAATGATAAGTGTAACCTCACCCCGGTGTGTCTATCCTGCACGAGTGGGGCCACACAATTATTTGTAAGTTCTTTGGGGCAGGAACCCCTGCTAGCTTTTCTCTGTTGCTGCATCCCAATGGTATGGATCCTTTTGGATGGGGGAAAAGGTGTCATTTCAGGGCCCAATGCAGGGGTGGCTGATATCCTAATGTGTATCCCTAGGAGAGGGGTCACTTCTCTTCTCTGTGCTGCATAAACAAATGAATACACTTAACACACTGAATTAGTGTCCAACTCAAATTTACCGAATAAAGTAGTTGCAGATGGCACAATAAATATGTTTCCAGCATCATAGTCTGCCTGGCTCTTTGTACAATCCTTTGTCCTCTATCTGTGCAAATGTCTTTTAAGTAGGCGAGGGATCTATCCACCCTCCTGTATTAGGTGTGATGGAGGTCCCAGTAGGCAGGGCAACCCTTAGATGTTTGGGGAAAACCCTTCCAAGATAGCTAAAAATCTGTTTCTCTGCACAGAGAGCAAATCCTCTCTCTCCCCAGGGGTGTGAAGATTCCAGATGGGTGTCCTCTAAATTGCAACTAGGTTCTTACTCATAGTTAGTAGTTCTTTTCCTTATAACTCGATGGGAATCCCTATTGGGAGGGATGCTAGACAGAAATACAGGCTCACAGGGCTGTGGATGGGTGGGAAGAAGGGTAGACAACACTTCCTCCCAGATCTTCAAAACAATTTCTTCTGATCCCCAAAAAGGAAATAACACTGGAGTTAACCATTGCAATGGGTCATTTTATTTATTTTATTTAACATGTTTATATATCGACATTTATTCGGAACATCACATCGGTTTTATGACTTCAAAGGCAATGGTTCTCCATTCCCTGATTCCAGGAAAGGCCCAGGTGTCCACAAGACTCCTACCACATAGTCCAAAAGCCAAAATATTCCCAGGACAACCACTCTGCACATTGGGAGTAGAGTACAATAGTGGAGCCCTAGACCTGTCCTGAAAGATTCTAGCAGGATGGCGCCCAGGTCCCCAGGTAGGCCAAAAATATAATTGATGCAAAATCTACTACCTTTCTCCTGAATTGCAAACTTACACTGCCCCAGAGCCGTTGATGGAGCTTTGCTATTAAACACTCTGAGTCAGATATTCATTCCATCACCCTCAATGGGAGAGGCTGCACATAAATGGATCCTACCTTAATTATTTCTTTCCCTAACTGCATTAGTATTCTTTCCCGGGGCTTACTGGTAGCCTGACAGGATGGTTGGGTTGCATAGGCATTCTGAATAAGACAATAACCTTATCTTTGGTTACTGAATCAGTGACAGGAGCTACAGATGATGCAGTTCTAATTTTGCAATGTGGTGGTCATTTTTATTTATTTATTCTATTTTTCTTTATAGTGGTTTATGGGGTTGTCTGAAGTACCTGGGGGTGGGAAAGAGAATTAGAAACAAAAGCAGCCCAATAAAAAATAATCTTAATTTATTTATGTAAGGTCACCACCTCGTGCGTTGTCATGCATATATTCTATCACATGCCATTTAAGATCTGTGAATAAATGAGCAAAATCAACACAATGCTGCACCATGGGGGTTTGTAATTTTCTAATGGACATGCAGCTTTGATGTTCAATGATATTTTTACAGTCAGAGCGAGATGTTTTCCCAATGTATTTCTTACCACAAGGGCAAATAATCATATATACAGCATTAGAGGTCGTACAGTCAGTGTGGTACTGTGCCCTATTTACTTTTCCCATTGCATCAACACACCAAAAAGAACCCATGATGGATTGCCCACAAATTGAGCAACCACTACAGCTCCAATGGCCAATTTGAGCAGAGTCATCTTCAGTATTCACTGTTGCCATATCAGGCAACCACCCATACACTACATAATCTCATACGTTCTTCCAACATTTGTAAGCTATTAAAGGTTTACTGGAAAAAATGGTATGTAATTGTAGAAGTGGCCAATATTCTTAAACCAATGAAGCTGCAGCTGGTGCGTTGTTGTGTACTTCAGTACACATACCAACTTATCTTCTGTGTGGACACATCCATTTTATCCAGAAGGAGCCACTGGACCAGATTTTTAAATGTATGCACGGCCTTAGATTTGTTCGCGCAACCCGGCGCAAACAAATCTACGCCCAATTTTATAAAATGCGTGCGCAACCGCGCACATGTTATAAAATCCTGGGTTGGCGCATGCAAGGGGGTGCACATTTGTGCACCTTGTGCGCGCCGAGCCCAAGGGGAGCCCTGATGGCTTTCCCCATTCCCCCAAGGCCGCTCCGAAATCGGAGCGACCTTGGAGGGAACTTTTTCTGCGATTCCCTCCCACCTTCCCCTCCCTTCCCCTATCTAGCCCAACCCCCAGCCCTAACTAAATCCCCCCCTACCTTTTATTTCCAAAGTTACGCCTGCCCGAGGCAGCTCGCCATCCCCTGGCACGGGCCACTGTGCCGGAGGACTTGGGACCACCCCCCCGGACCACTCCCAAACCTTTGCCATGCCCCCGGACCTCCCCCTGACCCCTGGACCCACCCCCAGACCCGCCCCTAGACCGCTGTGATGCCCCTGGACCCGCACCCTTCCCACCCCTTTTTCGAAGCCCCGGAACATACGCATGTCCCGGGGCTTGCGCACGCCACCAAGCCTATGCAAGATAGGCTCGGCATACGCAGGGGCAGGCAGGGGCAGCTTTTCGGGGGTTACGCGCATATCTTACGTGCGTAACCTTTTGAAAATCTGCCCCACTGTCTTTCAGCATGACAGCCCTTTTTAGGTCTTGTTTAATGATCTTTTATGGATATCCACAGTGAAGGAATCTTCTGAATAAAAATTCAGATTGTTGAAAAAAATCTGGAATAGAAGAACAAATACATTTAAGCTTCAAAATTTGACCCATAGGTAAATTCTTCTTTAAGTGGTGCAGATGAAAACTAGAAATTTTAAAAAGTGTTTCTGTCACTAGCCTTTTGAAAAATGCTAGTGTTTAATGAGGTGCCAGTCTTAAATATAACAATATCCAGATAACTAATCATTTGTGAATGACAGGTCTTAGTAAAAATCAAGTAGGAATTCAATGAATTTAACCGAATCACAAAAAATTTCAAAGTTGTAAACTTTGATTGCCAATGGAAGAATATGTCGTCAATACTGGACCCAAAGGGCCACATTTTCAAACCAAGAGTCTGAATATAGATTTTGCTGCTCAAATATGGCCATATATAAATTTGCAAGGCTTCGGGCCATAGTAACCCCCATAGTTGTTCCAAGAATTTTTTATAAAAAAAGATTCTCAAAACAAAAATAATTCTCTTGCAAAGCTATAGTGGCCATAATATCAATGAAGTCTGTAGGTATTCTATGAGGGCGTGTACGTGATTCCAATGCATCATTTATGACCTGCAATGCCTCCTCTTGTGAGATACTTGTATACAGGGATTTAATGTCCAAGGTAACAAGCTGCATATCTTGAACATCATCAACAGTTTCCAAAATCCTCAACATGTGCATGGTTTCATGTGATCTAGTGATGGGAGCAATAGGTTGTAGAAAACAATTGACAAAAATAGAAAGTGACACCAACTGCAGTCCCTATGGGTTTTCCAGGAAGATGTTCCATATTTTTGTGAACTATAGCACCATGTAAATTGTGAGAATCTTTGGGTATTCTAGAGTCAAAAAGCCTCCCTAGAAATAAGAAACCCCATTACTCGATCTTCCTCCACCTTAGCAGAGTTTTGGAAGGAACTATTTTCAAGAATTTTTATTTATATTATTTACATGTTTTTGAATATTTTATATCTTTTGATAATGTATTGTACAACATATTTAACAACTTTGAATTTCGCAGTATAAAAGAAACTAAACTAATTTTTTCATGTGATATAATCAAAAACAGTGATTTATTATAAGGAGAAGTTTCAGTTGGAAATGATGGTTGGTGAGATAATAGAGCAGAAGGGCAGTTAAGCAGCTATGCTGATGTATAAAGTAAAAAGTTTAAAAAGTTTGGAAAAGTGAGAACAGTGATACTTCATTAGTTTATCAAATGCTATGAGTGAAATGTGTGAGTGCAAGTGTTTTAACAGGAAAATGTCTAATTGACCTGAGAAAAAGCTAAGGAAGAGAGGGTGTATTGTTAACATTAAATTAGTGAAAAGGAATATAAGAACATAAGAACATGCCATATACTGGGTCAGACCAAGGGTCCACTAAGCCCAGCATCCTGTTTCCAATTGTGGCCAATCCAGGCTATAAGAACCTGGCAAGTACCCAAAAACTATCCCATGCTACTGATGCTAGTAATAGAAGTGGCTATTTTCTAAGTGAACTTGATTAATAGCAGGTAATGGAATTCTCCTTCAAGAACTTATCCAAATCTTTTTTAAACCCAGCTACACTCACTGCACTAACCACATCCCTGGCAAAAAATTCCAGAGTTTAATTGTGCATTGAGTGAAAAGGAACTTTCTCTGATTAGTTTTAAATGTGCTACATGCTAATTTCATGCAGTGCCCCCTAGTCCTTCTGTTATCCGAAAGAGTAAATAACTAATTCACATTTACCTGTTCTCATGAATTTAAACACCTCTATCACATCCCTCCTCAGGCATCTCTTCTCCAAGCTGAATAGTCTTAACCTCTTTTGTCTTTCTTCATAGGGGAGCTGTTCCATCACCTTTATCATTTGGGTCACCCTTCTCTATTGCAACAATATCTTTTTTGAGATGCAGTGACCAGAATTGTACACAGTATTCAAGGTGCAGACTTAGCATGGAGCAATACAGAGGCATTATGACATTTTCTGTTTTATTCACCATTCTCTTCCTAATAATTCCTAACATTCTGTTTGCCTTTTTGACTGCCACAGCACACTGAACCAACGATTTCTAGATCTCTTTCCTGGGTGGCAGCTCCTAATATGGAATCTAACATTGCAGAACTATAGCATGGGTCATTTTTCCTTATATGCATCACCTTGCACTTATCCATATTAAATTTCATTTGGATGCCCAATTTTTAAGTGTGATTTAACTACTATGAATAATTTATTTATAGATTTATATTCCACACTTCAAAGTGGATTACATTCAGGTACTGTAGGTATTTCCCTATCCCCAGAGGCCTTGCAATTTATGTAAGTACCTGAGGCAATGGAGAGAAAAGTGACTTGCCCAAGGTCTTCTGTGGTTTTCCTGGTCTTCATAGCCCACTGCTCTAACCACTATGCTACTCATCCACTCTATGTTTGTACCATCGGCAAATTTGATTACCTCACTCAATGTATTCCTTTCCAGATCATTTATAAATATATTGAAAAGCACAGGTCCCAGTACAGATCCCTGAGGCACTCCACTGCCCACCCCCCTCCACTGAGAAAATTGTCCATTTAATCCTACTCTCTGCTTCCTGTCTTTTAACCAGTTTGTAATCCATGAAAGGACATCGCCACCTATCCCATGACTTTTTACTTTTCCTAGAAGCCTCTCATGAGGAACTTTGTCAAATGTCTTCTGAAAATCCAAATTCACTACATCTACTGGTTCTCCTTTATTTACATGTTTATTAACCCCTTCAAACAAGTGAAGCAGATTTGTGAGGCAAGACTTGCCTTCGGTAAAGCCATGCTGACTTTGTTCCATTAAACCATGTCTTTCTATATGTTCTGTGATTTTGATCTTTAGAATTCTTTCCACTATTTTTCCTGGCATTGAAGTTAGGCTAACTGGCCTGTAGTTTCCCAGATTGCCACTGGAGCCCTTTTTAAATATTGGGGTTACATTAGCCACTCTCCAGTCTTCAGGTACAATGGATGATATTAATGATAGGTTACAAATTTTTACTAATAGATCTGAAATTTCATGTTTTAGTTCCTTCAGAACCATGGGGTGAATACTATCCAGTCCTGGTGATTTACTACTCTTCAGTTTGTCAATCAAGCCTACCACATCTTCTAGGTTCACCATGATTTTGTTCAGTCCAACTGAATCATTACCCATGAAAACCTTCTCCAGAATGGATATCTCCCCAAAATCCTCTTGAGAAAACACTGAAGGAAAGAAATCGTTTAAGCTTTCTGCAATGGCCTTATCTTCTCTAAGGGCCTCATTTTCCAAGGAGGTACCGCGTGCGATAATTCCACAAACCGCGCTAACAGCAGTTAATGTGGTTTGAGAATGCAAATTTTTAATTTATCGTATGCAAAACAGCTGCACTGTTAGCGTGGCCAATAACTACACCTCTTTCATTTGCATTATGTTGTGCAATCACATGTGCTACAGGCTGGTGGGTGGGGGACAGAGAGAGAGAGAGAAAGCCTTACCATAGTGCCTCCTCCCTAGACAGGTATTTGTATCCCTATGGGAGGCCCACCTAGTATCTCGAGGTGAGGTTTAAGTATTAGTGTAGGGGGTTAGGGGCCATTTTCACATTAAACGTGAGACGTACGAACAGAACAGTCATCTCTTGTGAAGATTTGATGACCTACGGAGTGAGGAAACTCACTCCAGCAACCCTGTCAACAGCTCTGGCTGTTGATGGGGTTGCTGCAGGCCTGCATGATTGAGTAAGGCCTTTAAATTTGCTCTTCCCCCACCGACCACAGGCCTTCCTCCTCGCTGCAGCCAATCAGGCACCCCAAGGAACTTTAAATTTCTTCACTCCTCCCGGTGTCACACGACAAAGGGGCCTACCCCTTCATGTGCCTTGCCTCCTTAAATTTACAACATATTGTTTTTTCTCTGCACTAACATACCTTCACCTTACCCTCCCCCCTACTCCACCCCTTTTCGATAGACATTCCTGGCCGCTCACTTCTCCTCCTTATCTTCTTCCCCAACTTCCAACCATGCCACCCTTCATCTGCAATTGCCCCCCACTCCTTCAGCATAGATATGTCTCCAATCTGTCCCCACTTTTCCCCTTTTCCCCAACACACCTCCAAAGAAGACTTATCCCTATTACAATTTCCCCACTAAGCCAATTCCTGGGCCTCTCCCTATTAACAGTACTCTTACTCAATGCCCAATCCCTTTAAAAAAAAACACATCTTCTCCATGACCTCCTAACTGACTCCAACCCTGCAATCTGCGCCATAACAGAAACTTGGTTAAAGCACCATGACACGCCTCTTATAAATCAGCTTCCCACCAACATATACGACTTTTTCTCTATACCCCGTAACAAGAAAAGAGGAGGTGGCTTAGTCCTGGCTGCAAAGAAGGAACTTAAGCTGGTATCCCAAAAATGCAACCTCCCTAACCAGTACGAAATTGGTTTCTTCAAATCCAAAGCCCTACAAATCTGTCTCATCTACACCCCCCCCCCCCCCCAGTCTACTAGAGAAAGACTCCTCTCCACTTATTGAATTCTTTGCCAACTCTCTCTCCCCAGACCTTCCTACGATCCTCCTTGGAGACTTCAACTTACATGTAGATGCCAACCCCCAATCCCCAGCATGTGAAGCTTTCATCTCCTCCCTCGAAGCCATGGGCTTTAATCAAATCATTCACTCCCCCACTCACAAAGCTGGCCATACCCTAGATCTCATTTTTACCAACTCCCCCATCCAAACTGTCAATTCTCCATCTTGTCTTGCGGTACCTTGGTCTGATCACTCCATCATCCAAACCACTCTTGCACTACCGCCACCAACCACCACCACCTCAACCCTCCCCCAATCCATCAAATACCACAAATCATGTGCCTCAGACACCCTTTCACAAGCATGCTCAAACATCTGTAACCAACTTAACCTCTCCTCACCAGACAATGCCTTTGCCTCTTGGATCGACCTCACTCTCAACATCGCCAACAAACACCTCCCTCTGGTGACAAAAACCATCAAACCAGCCCACCCTAACAAAAAACCCTGGTTCTCTCCTGAACTCAATAACCTCAAATCCCGTCTTAGAACTGCAGAAAGGCGTTGGCGCAAACACCCATCCCCAGCAACCAAAACAACTTACTATCAGCTCATGCATGAATACAGGAATACCATCAATATCACCAAAAAAGAATACTACGCTAAAAAGATACATGGTTTCCAATACAACCCCAAGGCCCTTTTTTCACTGATCACCGGCCTCACCAACTCCTCCTCTATACAATCCCAACCTACCTCCTCTAAGAATCGCTGCAATGAACTGGCACACTTCTTTAAAAACGAAGTCTCCTCACTCACTGCACAATTTGCCCTTCGCTCCAGCAACCTTGCCCTGCCCTCCCTCAACTCATCAGCTTCACTGTCTACCATTGATCCACCCTCCACACTAGAAATAGAAAATATCCTGAGGAAGATGAAACCCTCCTCCCATCCCTCTGAAACCATCCCATCCAAACTTCTCCTTTCTATTCCTAAAACTATTTCCAAACCTCTCTCTGACATCTTCAACTGCTCTCTGGTACATGGCACAGTACCCAACATGCTCAAACTAGCAGTAGTGAAACCCATTCTCAAAAAACCTAATCTCGACCCCTTCACCCTCTCTAATTTCAGACCCATTTCCAATCTCCCCTTCCTAGCTAAAATTCTAGAAAAACTAGTTAACACTCGCCTCTCTGATTACCTCGAACAACACAGCATTCTACCCTCCACGCAATATGGTTTCCGAAAACATCTTAGCACCGAGACCTTACTACTTTCACTGACTGACACCGTAATCAAAGGATCTGATACAGGTACTTCTTATCTTCTTGCTATGTTATTTATTTTATTTTATTTATTTAAGGTTTTTATATACCGGCAATCATGAGCACATATCTTGCTGGTTTACATGGAACGGGAGTGCATTAAATACAACAACTAGAACTGTGGTGATCGAAGGAGCAGTTACAAATAACAAGGGTAGCAGAACTTGGATAAGAAGGAAGAGATAGGAAAGAATAAACGGTTAAACGGTATACAAATAAATTAAATGCTATGTAAAAATGGCATGTAAAAATGGCATGATTAATGGCTGAATATTTGAAGTCCTTGGTTTGTATCTATAACGTGATATTAGATTGTGTCTGGGAAAGCTTGCTTGAATAACCAAGTCTTAAGTCCTTTCCTAAAAGTTAAGAGGCAGGGTTCCAGTCTGAGATCTGTGGGAATGGAATTCCACAGAGAAGGGCCAGCAGTGGAGGTGGCACGATCTCTTAGAGTGATGTGTTTGGTCATTTTCGCAGGGGGAACTTTGAGGGCGCCTCGGTAGACATTTCTGGTAGGTCTTGTCGAGTTGTATGCTTGGAGGGGGATTTGTAGATCGAGGGAGATGCGTTGATGAATAGTTTTGAAGATGACACAAATGGCTTTGTACATGATACGGAAGTGTACGGGTAGCCAATGTAACTCTTTCAGAATGGGGGATGTTAGACATCTCCGCTGCGTTTGACACAGTTAACCACACTATCCTTATCAACATCCTCAGTAATATTGGTATTACTGGCACCGCACTCTCCTAGTTTAAATCCTACCTCCAAAATCGCCATTTCACAGTCTTCGCTGACAACAACGAATCCGATGCCATTAATCTTGACTGTGGCGTCCCCCAAGGCTCCTCTCTTTCCTCTACCCTTTTCAACATTTACATGCTTCCCCTCACCATCCTCCTCACCAACCTTGGTATCAAGCACTTCATCTACGCAGATGATGTGCAAATTCTCTTCCCCTTTTCTGACTCCCTCCATTCTGCTCTCCAAAACTGGGACTCTTGCCTCTCTGCCATCAACCAACTCCTCACAGGCATGCACCTTGCCCTCAACCCTAAAAAAACCGAACTCCTGATCATTTCCACTAAACTCCCCTCACTCTCTGTCCCTCTCTCCTACTCCTCCACCAATTTTCACTCGCACACCCTGGGTGACCTTCTTGACAACCAACTCACTTTCAAACCCTTCATCAAATCTATCCTAAGTGACTGCTTTTTCAAATTACAAACCATCAAGAAACTCAGACCCCTACTGCATTTTTCAGACTTTCACACTGTACTTCAGTCCATTATTCTTTCCAAAATCGACTACTGTAATGCCCTCTTCCTTGGCCTCCCCTCCACGCACACCAAACCCGTGCAACTCCTACAAAATGCAGCAGCACGTATACTGACAAACTCTAAGAAAAGAGACCACATTATACCAACTCTCATTGAGCTACATTGGCTTCCAATACAATCTCGCATCCTCTTCAAAACACTAACCCTCATCCACAAAAGTATTATGAATGAAAACCTTAACTGGCTCTGCCCCCCTTTTCTTCCTCGCACCTCCACAAGACCCACTCGTCCAGCCCTTCAAGGAACTCTCTGTACCCACTCTATCAAACCCTACAAGCTTATCTCAACTCTGAACAGAGCTTTTTCCCTTGCTGGCCCTACGCTTTGGAACTCTCTCCCCCCAGATCTGCGCACGGAGACATCCACTCCCAAGTTAAAAAAAAAAACTAAAAACATGGCTCTTCCTACAGGCCTACCCGTCCTCTACCCCCACCATATAATTGTATTCTGGAATCCCCGTTTTTGCCATTGATTAGCTATGTAAGTCTGTAAATAAGTTATTTCTTAGCGTTTAACCTATGTACTTTTGGTTGTTTTTGTTCTCTCAGTTTTTACCTACTGCTTCTTGTTCCATGTAAAGGCCTAGCCTATAATTTCCAAGTTAAATGTGAACCGATACGATGTGCAAACGGTTATCGGTATATAAAAAATGCCAAATAAATAAATGCCAAATAATAGTGCAATAACAGCCTTTTGCATAGGTGATAGCGCAACTCATGATACACATGCTTATTAGCATAAGGTACACCCCTTTTTGGTATTGCATGCAATACCAATGCGATATTGGAAAATGAGGCCCTAAGTGCCTCTTTAACCTCTTGATCATCTAATGGTCCAATTGACTCCCTCGCAGGCTTTATGCTTCGGATATATTTTTAAAAGTTTTTCCTGTGAGTTTTTGCCTCTACAGTCAACTTCTTTTAAAATTATCTCTTAGCCTGTCTTATCAATGTCTTACATTTAATTTGCCAACGCTTACGATTCATCCTATTTTCTTCTGTTGGATCCTTCTTCCAATTTTTGAATAAATATATTTTGGCTAAAATAGCCTCTTTCACCTCTCCTTTTAACCATGCCAGTAATACTTCCACCATTCTTAATGTGTGGAATACATTTGGACTATGCTTCTAGGATGATATTTTTTAACAAAGTCCACGACTCTTGAACACTTCTAACTATTTTTCTCAATTTATCAAAGTTTCCCTTTTAAAAGTTTAGCACTAGAGCCATGAATTTGCTTACTGTCCCACTTCTAGTCATTAATTTAAATTTGATCATATAATGATAACTCTTTCCAAGTGGTCCCCCACCATTATTTCTCTCATCAAATCCTGTGCTCTACTGAGAATTAGATCTAAAATTGCTCCCTCTCTCGTCAGATCCTGAACCAATTACTCCATTAAACTGTCATTTGTCCATCCAGGAACTTTATCTCTTGCATGCCCTGATGATACATTTATCCAGTCAATATTGGGGTAATTGAAATCTCCCATTGTTACTGCACTGCCAATTTGTTTAGCTTCCCTAATTTCTCTTAGCATTTCACTGTCTGTCTCACCATCTTGGCCAGGTGGATAGTAGTATACTCCTATCACTATACTCTTCCCCAAAACACAAGGGATTTCTACCCATAAAGATTTGATTGTGCATTTAGTTTAATGCATACTCTTTATCCTGTTGGACTCTATGCCATTCTGGACATAAAGCACCATCCCGCCTCCAAAATGTTCCTCTCTGTCATTGTGATATAATTTGTACCTCGGTATAGCTCTGTTCCATTGGTTATTCTCCTTCCACCATGTCTCTGAGATGCCAATTAAGTCTATGTCATCATTCACTGCTAATATACCAAAATCCAATGCACTAAAATATTATCCTTTATAGAGGGATCCAAAATATGATATCAAAAATTGCCATGAACAAATCACCTCATGAAATTGTATATATTTGCAATTGGTACTTCAGAAGAATGATTAAATATCTCAATTGAGTAACTCAATAATATAAATATGTAAAGAAATGTTTTTCAAACATAAATTTTTTTTAGCTAGAGAGGAAAGTTTCATACTTTGTTCTTTTACCCCCACATCGGGTAATTTATATATTTGTAATCATGAACTAACCCCCACCAGCCAAATGCTTTTATGTGAATGCTTTTCATGTAATTAGTGATTTACAAAATTCAAAAACATTATGCCATGTCGATGTGATAGATCTTAAGTCCACTTCAACTGAAGCTAAATTTTGATACTGTACAGACATATTAACTGTGCTTCTCTTAATAAAGCTGACACCAACTTATGTGTATAGCCATTCAAGCTCCCAACGTGACCGCGTTTCAAATCCTCACGGATCTTTCCTCAGGTGATATAAACTCCTTTAAACGATCAGACTCTTCATTGTACAGCCAAATCTTCTCAAGGGGCCGTGAACGGAAATACAGCATGGGAAGGACACTTTTTCCAGCAAATATATGGTACAGCCATGGGGGCAACAATGGCCCCGGATATTGCTAATTTATTCATGGGCTGGTTTGAAGATGAGTGGATTTACTCTAATAATCCTTTCATACAGTATATTCTCGTATGGAAGCAGTATATAGATGACATCCTGTTGTTCTGGAGAGGGACTTTAGATGACTTTCAAGCCTTTATTAGATGGCTGAACAACTGCAATGTTCATTTGAATTTTACAGCGAATATTCAAACAACACAAATTGATTTTTTAGATATCCATATTAGGGATGTGAATCGTTTTAGGACGATTAAAATTATCGTCCGATAATTTTAATATCGTCTTAAACCGTTATGGAACACAATACAATACAGATTCTAACGATTTATCGTTATAAATCGTTAGAATCGTGAGCCGGCACACTAAAACCCCCTAAAACCCACCCCCGACCCTTTAAATTAAATCCCCCACCCTCCCGAACCCCCCCCCAAATAACTTAAATAACCTGCGGGTCCAGCGGCGGTCCGGAACGGCAGCGGTCCGGAACGGGCTCCTGCTCTGAATCTTGTCGTCTTCAGCCGGCGCCATTTTCCAAAATGGCGCCGAAAAATGGCGGCGGCCATAGACGAAAAATATTGGACGGCAGGAGGTCCTTCCGGACCCCCGCTGGACTTTTGGCAAGTCTCGTGGGGGTCAGGAGGCCCCCCACAAGCTGGCCAAAAGTTCCTGGAGGTCCAGCGGGGGTCAGGGAGCGATTTCCCGCCGCGAATCGTTTTCGTACGGAAAATGGCGCCGGCCATACGCGTATGGCCGGCGCCATTTTCCGTACGAAAACGATTCGCGGCTGGAAATCGCTCCCTGACCCCCGCTGGACCTCCAGGAACTTTTGGCCAGCTTGTGGGGGGCCTCCTGACCCCCACGAGACTTGCCAAAAGTCCAGCGGGGGGCCGGAAGGACCTCCTGCCGTCCAATCTTTTTCGTCTATGGCCGCCGCCATTTTTCGGCGCCATTTTGGAAAATGGCGCCGGCTGAAGACGACAAGATTCAGAGCAGGAGCCCGTTCCGGACCGCTGCCGTTCCGGACCGCCGCTGGACCCGCAGGTTATTTAAGTTATTTGGGGGGGGTTCGGGAGGGTGGGGGATTTAATTTAAAGGGTCGGGGGTGGGTTTTAGGGGGTTTTAATGTGCCGGTTTTTCGATTTTCGATTTTCGATTTTCGATTTTTCGATTTTTAACGATTTTTAACGATTTTTCACGATATTTTACCCCCCCAAACGGCAACAATACGATTCCCTCCCCCTCCCAGCCGAAATCGATCGTTAAGACGATCGAGGACACGATTCACATCCCTAAATATTACTAAAACCTCTTCAGGTTTCGTAACTACTCTATTTAGGAAACCAGTTGCCAGTAATACACTGCTTCACTTTTCTAGTGCCCATCCTAGAGCACTAAAAGAAAATTTACCGGCCAGTCAGTTTTTTAGGATTAGGCGTCTCTGTACAACAATGTCTGAATTTCACTACCAAGCCACACAGCTCTGGTCACGTTTTCAAGAGAGAGTATACCTGGTTCGGTGTATCAAGCGGGCATACATGAGAGCTAAATATACACATCGTGAGTGGTTGTTTTTACCACGATGTGAAGACAATGAAGAGATATTGACTTGTGTGTTGCCACATTCATCGATGGTTAAAAAAGTGAAGAAGTTCATTTTTGATATCTGGCATATTTTACAGCTGTATGCTGAGTTCCAAAAGGGTCCTAGATTTACTTTTACTCGTGGCAGTAATTTAAAAGATCAGCTTGTACATTCTGATTCATCAATAAAACATGTTTCTCGTCACTCAGGATCACATACAAGTTGTGGGTCGTGTACAGTGTGCCATGTCATGATTTCCACCTCGGTTCTACATTTTGAGAGATTACATAAAAATGTTTTTCTAAGGAGCAATACTGATTGTCAATCGATCGGGGTTATCTATATTATTCAATGTCCCTGCAATTTATGGTATGTGGGTAAGACAAAAAGATCTTTGAAGACACGACTTATTGAGCATAAATCCTGCATCAACACGGGATGGGTGACAGCTCCATTGGTGACTCACTGCCTTCAATTCAAACATGGGTTTGACGATATGAAAGTTTGTGTCCTAGAACAACTGTCCCCGTCTTGGCGAGGAGGAGATTTCAACAAGCTTTTATTAAAAGCAGAACACCGTTGGATACACTTTTTAGATACTGTACAACCATCAGGTTTAAATACTATGTTGGAATTGAATGTATTTCTATAAATTCTGTGAGGAAACTGAGTCAAATATTAGGATTGCTGACTTGGCGTCTGTGAAACCATGGTGATGATAGACTTCCGATGACATCATGATGCCCGCGAAAAAGAGCGGGCTATTTAATCTTGTGTATGAGTTCAGAGCGGTCTCTAGCCTGGCGTTTTTCAAACTACATTGATGGAGACACGGTTCCCGCTGAAACAGGTCGCTACACCATCTGAAGCTAAGTATTATAGTTACATCATTTTTATCATCATCTGTTAATATATTTCGTTTTGGTTTTTTCATAGACTATGGTGTATATTGTTGACTCCTGATGAAGCAGCCGCATGGCTGCGAAACACGGCAGCTGTCGAGTCATCAGCTTTAAATACTTTATAAGAACTGTCTTGAACCATCGACATGAACTGGTCTGATGAATATATACAACATTTATAGGGCTATATGAGTAAACAATATTCTTGATACCACCGGATGGTGGATTTAACAAAACAGCTGAATAACGGGTAGCAAGTGATTGAAAAGACCGGATGGCTTGGTTGGACCGAGCATGTCATCAGAGGCTTGCTGATGCGATCCCGTTTTCTATATATAAATTTTTTTTTTCATAAAATATAGGTTTAATTATTGATGGTGAAGAGCATTTTTTCTAGAAAAAATATTTTTTGGCGATACCTTTTGGGATTTGTGGTAAGTCAGAATTTAGCCAGATAAGTTGTGCAAATGATATAACTGCATATTTGTGCTTTGAATTTTAAAGGGAAGCACGAATACAGATTACTTGAGATAGTTAGGTGCATTTATCCCCCATAAGTCAACTTTTGCATACATAAGTCAAGTGATTTTATTTCATGCATGCAGTAATGAAATTACCAGTTTTACCAATTAGTCTATCAATTTGCCAGTTCATCTGCAGCTTGTGAATACTCTCCTGGCTCTTCAGTCTGAAGTCTCCCCATGTCATCCCAGAGCCCCCACACAGTCATTTTTTAACTTGAGTATTTACAATCACTTACATAAGATACTAAGCAAGAGTAAATTTATGCAAATAAAGGATATATGTGCATTAGCTTGGCAGGTTGAACTAAGGTGAATGTTAAAAGGCTTATGCATGCCAAAGCCAGGAGATAGGTACAGATGTTGTACTGGTGTGCACTGCAAACATGCGTGTCTCCCAGTACATGCACAAATTGTTTTTAGAAATGGGTGGGGTGTGGTTTAGATGGGGTATCGGAATTCCAGGATTTATGAATTAAACCAGTGCGTATATACTTGTGCACTGGGGTCTCCTACTGCATAACTTTACTTCTGCTATGGATGGCATGTAAGTAATAAAATAAAAAAATCCAGCTAGTCAGCGGGGTTTTAAGGGTTGGTGCTAACAGTGAAAAAGGCAGGCTATTTAACTAGGGGGGACAGGAAGTCATATCCTTTATCTGGGTAAACTGCAAATGAACTGGGGAAACTGGTAATTGCGTTCGTGTATGTGTACTAAAATCCCCCCAATTAGAGTAGAGGTGGCATTTGTGTGCACATGCACATGTCTATATAAAATTGTGCTCACATATACGTGCATAGAGCCTATTTTATACCATGCATGCATATATGTGCGTATGTTATAAAATGGCCACATCTCTGGGCATGAGATGGCATAAATGAATACATATGTGCCCACGTGCTGGTATCAAAGTTACCTTTATGCACATAAATGTTAGACCCTGGCCATCCCCTTTTTATACATTCACTAGTTTACTTGCAGTCCTTGATATATGCTTGTCTGCAGCAGTTTTGAAAATAGCGCATTTTCACATATATGGTATTTTACATGCATACGTGCTATTTTTTCCTTGGGCATCTTTTGAAAACTCAACTCGCAGCTTCTAAAATTTGAATACTGTTTCAAAACAGTTTTGAGGGTAAACCACAAAGAAATACTTGGTTACTAGTTTATGTGTTAGGGAGTTTAAAACAAAACACTGCTTGTAAATTAGTTTTAAAAGCAGTGGAAGAGCCAGACAATAAAAGCTGAAAGAAATTGATTTAAAATAATGTGCCAGGAGAACTCATGTCTGAAAATATTTTAAACTTGAAACAAGCTACAAATGTTCCAAAGTGAAGTAAGTTTCTCATAGATGTCCACACAATAAACTAAACAGCGAGAAGAAAATTCCAAACAATGAAAATTCTATAACTTTGACTGCTGCAGATTTTTTTTTTTAACTTTGAACCTGTGAAACACATGTGCAAGGAGAAAGTTGAAAGAGATGTGTGAATGTTTTGTGAATTATTCTGTTCCCACAGAAAAATAATGAATTAAGACAGAGAAATGTAATTATCTTTTTTAATTAGCCACATTAATAGAATATGAAAGTTTCAGTAGCACTCAACAGGGAACATATTGAGCTGGTATTCATCCTCTATCTAGTGGCACAAATTAGCCAGATAAACTTATAAGTTTCTCTGCTTAATGGACCCAATTGTCTGGCGCAGGCACAATATGTGTGGGGTAGTCGAAGACAGGTAGCCCCGAAGAGTTAAAAATCCTTAGACAGGCCGGGAGGAGGGGGGAAGGGAGACGGGAGACGGGGATAGAATTAAAGGGAGGGTCCTTAAGGAGGGACAAGTAACATAGGTACATTAGGGAGGGAGCAATGAGAGGAGGGTCATTCCCATTGACTGCCAGGGAAAGCTGATAAAGGGGCACCCACACCAGGAATCCCCCTTTCTGCAGCAGCAACCTTTCTGGCAGCATTTTTTCAGCCCCCCCCCCCCCCCCCAACAATGTAAGGAAGTTAGGTAGTCGCAGCTCAGGAGGGGTTCGGGGGCAGGGTGACCAGATGATGAGGAGGGCAAAGCAAAAGGAGTCCTCGATGTGAATTAGCCTTCAACAGTGTGTTATTATTTGTAAGGGTTTTGGGTGGATCCCTGGACCTATGGCAGATGACCACGCCCATGGCTGGAAGTCCCGTGAGGGGCCACAGGTCAGTCTCAGTGTAGGAGACACACACACACTTAGTTCTTTTATTATACATGATTGGTGAACCACCAGAGGTGGCAGTAGTGAACTGGAATGTAGCCCGGTTGGGCTTGTAGTCCCTCAGGCTCTGGAACAGCGATCCCACAATGGCTGTGCTGTAATGGAGAGAACTGATATTGTGAGTAGTAGCAGTATATGCAGAGTTCAGGAATAGAGCCTCATTGGTAATGTACTCATGCAGCAGTCTCTCAGTATGGAGCACAGGAGCTGGAGTAAAGGCAGTAGAGATGTGAATCGTGTGCCCGATCTTCTTAACGATCGGGTTCGGCTGGAGGGAGAAAAAATCAGATCGTTGAAGATGTGAATTGGAATCGGTTCCGATTCACATCATTAATTTTTTTTTAGTGAGGCCCGACCCTTTAAAATTGACCCCTTACCTTCCCCCACCCCCCCAAACTCCCCCCCCCCAAACTTTTTATGAGTACCTGGTGGTCCAGTGGGGGCTCGGGGACCGATCTCCCGCTCTCGGGCCATCGGCGCCATTTTGACTGCCACTCAAAAATGGCGCCGATGGCCCGATTAAAAAAAAACCCACCCGACCCTTTAAAGATGACCCCTTAGCTTCTCCCACCCTCCCGATCCCCCCAAAACATTTTTAAATTACCTGGTGGTCTAGTGGTGGTCCCGGGAGCGATCTCCTGTTCTTGGGCCGTCGGCTGCCACTCATAAAGATGGCGCCGATGGCCCTTTGCCCTTACCATGTGACAGGGTATCCGTGCCATTGGCTGGCCCCTGTCACATGGTAGGAGCACTGACTGGCCGGTTTTGGTGTGCCGGTTTTCCCCCCTCTCCCCAAATAACTCCCGTTAGTGGGCACTAATGGGAGTAACGATTTTTCATGATAAATCGTGAAAATTTCTATTGTATCGCGCACTGTACCAATTTTTGACGATTTAAAAAATATCGGACGATTTTTTTAAATCGTCAAAAAACGATTCACATCCCTAAAAGGCAGGCCCTCAAGGAGTGAGTACCTGGTTCCAGGGAACAGCTCTGAGAGTTAGAGATTGTAACTCACAGATGTTGTAGGCAGCGGTGTCTTCCAGGCAGAAGTGAAATCCAGTTAGTGAGTCCAGGAACATGGGCCCTCAAGGAGCGAGTACCGGTTCCAGACAGCAAACTGAAAGATAAGAAAGAGATAGAGGCCCCCGAGGAGCGGGTACCCCAAATAGAGTAGGTCCAAAGGAGGCAGAGTAGCAAGGTACGGAGAGCGAATCCCATCCTTTCGTAAACCTTTGCTAACTCGATTAGCTAGCAATCGCATTGGCCTTTTGTATCCTTGATGCATGAAGTCATCACAGGGGGACGCCCCTGAGGTTTGCGCCACTGAAGATACTTGAAGCAGGGCCGCACGGCATGCATGCCCTAAGGCAGCTGAACAGCATAGCGGGAGGCAGTGCCCAAGCTGGTCCGGGGACACCGGAGAGGACGGCAGGTAGACGCCGTGGCAGCCAAACGTTCGTCAACCGCAGGAGGAGTCGCCAGAGAGATAAGGAGGGCGACAGTCATAACACAGTGCTGAGATCTGGAGATTTGGGTCAGAGAGAATTCCACCCTTCACTTGAACAGTGGGGGCCAGCAAAGAATAGCAAGCAGCACGTCGGGGTTCCTGGTCTTCTATAGAACGGGAGCCCTGGCCAAGACTCGTGCCAATGGCACCAATGGACTGTGGCTTCAATGGCCAGGATTGCAAGGATGTGGAGCAGAGAAAGAGTCAACGATGCTACAGTATGGTCACCCCACCCCCTCCTTGCACAAAGATAACTTAGTCCAAAGTTGCGATGTATCTATGCTAACAGTTACGTTATTTCTATGAGTTCTGATTTGATGTGTTTGCCTTGTTTGATTAAGCTTGTGCTGCGGCCATAATTTACCAACATAAGAGTGTTTCAATATTGTGGACAAGTCTGGCATCTTCATTAACCAGACTGACCGGTAAGTGGGTGCAAGGGGAGGGAAGGGTGGAGGGTGGAATTGAATTTGAGGCTTGCACCTACACATATTGTGTGAATTATACTATTTCCACAGAAAAACCATGAATTAAAACAGAGAAGTGTAATTATCTTTTAAAATTATCTACATTAATAAAATATGAAAGTTTCAGTAACACTCTATAGGGAACATTTTGAGCTGGTATTCATTCTTTATCTAGTGGCACAAATTAGCCAGATAAACTTATCTGGCTAACTTGACTGAGATATTTGGTGATGTGGCAGGGTCACTGAATATATTCAGCTACCATATTGTTAGCCAAATGTGTTTTTCTGACTAACTTTAGGATAGCCAAATAGCAGTGCTAAACTAAACTGGATAAAACTGAATATCAAAGTATTCTTGGTTAAATTAGCCAGACAAGAGTGTCCATACTGAAATATGCCTATGCCACTATTCACAAGGGTCAAGATTCACTAAATGATGATGTTTTATTATTGGACAGGCCCAAAATTGCAGGGGGGAGAGGGCATTCCTGTGATATTTTGTTCCTTCCCTAATAAAATATTGAGGCAGTATTGCTGCATTGTTTTGTCTCATGGTAAAATTCCATGAGACAAAACAATGTGGCAGAAGCTGTACCAAGTGAGATGGTGTCCCCAATGCAATACGTCACCCCCACCCCAAGAAACAAAGAATACCAAAATACACCAGGGGTCTTCTTTGACTCCCTCTGCCTACCCCAGGGCTGCTAATTGAAGTGGCCTGGAAACAACAATTTCATAAATAAAAGTCTAAGAAACACACAACAATGCCACTCCCCCCAAAATCTAGCTTCATATTTTATTAACCCCCATCCCAAATAGAAAGTCTCACCCCTTTTATAAAATCAAAAGTTGGACAATAGGGCTCCCCATCAACCCCCTTAGCAGCAAAAATATTCATTGTTGGCCTAGTGGCCCACTAAGTTGAACCCCCTCCAGACTCTCCCAAACCCCAATACCTTAAAATTTGTAATTCTGCAAAAGCTGAGGGCCCAGCACAGTGGCTGTAGTGGTAAAAAATGCAAATAGAATGTTAGGAATTATTAGGAAAGGAATGGTGAATAAAATGGAGAATATCATAGTATCTTTGTATTGATCCATGATGAGACCATACCTTGAGTATTATGTGCAATTCTGGTCACCTCATCTCATAAAAGATTTAATTACACAGGAAAAGGATCATAGAAGGGCAAACAAACTGATAAAAGGGATGAAATGAGGAAAGGCTTAAGAGGTTAGGACTGTTCTACTTGGAGAAGAGATAGCTGAGGGGCGATATAATAAAAATCTATAAAATCATGAGGCGACTAGAATGGGTAAATGTGAATTGGTTATTTACTATTTTAGATAATACAAGGAATAGGGTGCACTCATGAAGTTAGCAAGTAGCACATTTAAAGCAAATCAGAGACAATGCTTTTTTACTCCACATATAATTAAGCTCTGGAATTCATTGTCAGAGGATGTGGTTAAGGCAGTTAGCATAGCTGGGTATAAAAAAAGAAACATAGAAACATGGAAACATAGAAATGATGGCAGAAAAGGACCAGTCTATCCAGTCTGCCTAGCAAGCGTATGGTTCTAACTACTGGCCATACAAGTCAGCTTTATATTTATCAGTTTCCCAGATTGTCAAAGTCAGGGTCCTTATTGGTTGCTGTTTGAGTCCAATTCTCCATTCCCTCTTGCCACTGAAGCAGAGAGCAATGTTGGAGTTGCATCAATAGGATAAAGGCTTATTGGTTAAGGGTAGTAACCGCTAATGAGGAGTGGAGACGATGAGCGGTATACAGTATTAGGTACAGACCACAGTAGTAGGTAGTATAGCACTGGTTATGTTCATGGAACCTTGCCTTACAGCGCTCAATCGAAGAAACTTAACAAAGAATTAATTTTAACATATTGTTTATTCACAGTTGCTTGAAGAGAACAGATTTTTGGTCCCTCGACACGGACTGTGTTTCACCACATGGGCTGCATCGGGAGGGACAGGAGCCCAAAGGATGAGCGGTAAGGCCAGTTATGTAAGAGTGAGGAATATGTAGAAGAGCCCTGCAGAGGAATCAGATGAGCTTATAACAGTTAATAGGGAGTGCAGTAGCATCTCCTGAAGATAATTGTTTTCCAGATTAAACACAAAGTACTGGGGACGCTAACGAGTGGTTCCAAACAAAAGCAAATTCATGATGGCTCTGCAGGACCCTGCCTAAGGATAGTAACCCTGCATAATGGTAGTAACTGCCATATCAGCAAGTTATACCCATGATTATTTGTTTTCCCAGACTGTACAATTCAATGTCCTTGTTGGTTACTGTCTGAATCTAATTCCCCTTTTCCTTTTTCCCTCATGCTGTTGGAGCAGAGAGCAATGATGGAGTTGCATCAACAGCATAAGGGCTTATTGGTTAAGGGTAGTAACCGCTAAACCAGCAAGTTGCCCGTATGCTTTCTTTTCTTCATTCATATCCTCTAGCCTTAAGGGATTCACAGTATTTTTCCCATGCCCCTTTGAAATCTTTTACTGTTCTTGTCTTCACCACCGTCTCTGGAAGGGCATTTCAGGCATCCACCACCCTTTCTGTGAAGAAATATTTCCTGACATTGGTTCTGAGTCGTCCTCCCTGGAGTTTCTTTTCATTACCTCTAGCTCTACTGATTTCTTTCCAACAGAAAAGGTTTGTCATTGAATGTGCATCATTAAAACCTTTCAGGTATCTAAAAGTCTGTTTCATATCTCTCCTGCACCTCCTCTCCTCCAGGGTATATATATTTAGGATCTTCATCCTCTCCTTATAAATCATTTGATGGAGACCCACCACCATTTTGGTTGCCCTTCTCTGGACCGCCTCCATCCTGTCTCTGTCCCTTTTGAGATACGGTCTCCAGAACTGAACACAATACTCTAGGTGTAGCCTCACCAAGGACCTGTACAAGGAGATTATCACTTCCTTTTTCTTACTGGTTCTATCTCTCTCAATGCAGCCCAGCATTCTTCTGGCTTTTGCTATTGCCTTGTCATATTGCTTCACCATCTTCAGATCTCTAGATACTATCACTCCAAGGTCTCTCTCTTCTTCCATGCACAACAGCCCTTCACCTCCCATCACATAAAACTTTTTTGGATTAGCACATCTCAGATGCTTGACTCTGCACACAATTTCCTGGAGGAGAAATCCATAAACTGCTATTAATCCAATTGATTTAGGGAAGAGTCACTGGCATTAGAAGCATGGTATTTATTTGCTGTTTGGGTATTTGCCAGTTACTTATACTCTGGATTGGCCATTGTTGTAAAAAGGATGCTGGGCTGGATGGACTCTCAGTCTGAACCAGTATGGAAACTTCTTATGTTCTTATGTTCTTAGGTTATGTTCACTCTCCTGCATTCTATGGCAGCTTATAGCAGAATTTGACTCTGACTTTGGTGACTCTTCTCTGGTAGGATGCTCTACTTTTATCACTTCCCTGTACACTAGTCCCCAATTTCTTGCACCCTTTGTCTTCAATCTTCTAAGCTTCTCTTCTGAGCCTCCTCTGTAGAGATACCAGCTTTATGCTGCCATTCAGTGAAGACACCCTTCCCAATTTGGGAATACTGCACCTCCATTGCATGCTGACACTATGCTGATATCAGACAGGCTAGGTCACTTCTGTCATACTGAGGACACTCTGATCAGCTAAAGGCACATACAGGATGTAAGTAAGAGGCTGAGACATATTTCAAGGGGCACTATATACAGTATATCAGTTTATATTTATAGAGACCCTCTGGGTCTCCATTATTTTGCTCCAGTTCAATCCTGGGGTTAGTGAGTTTAGGAGAGGATACATTCCATTAATACAGCAGTTCCTCTGAGGCTTGCTGGAGTGGTAAGTTCTTGTGTGTATTTAATCTAGAGTATAGTGTGGCAGTCTTGAGTTGCAGTTGGTAGATTGTATTATCCCCATTTTTGGGCCCCAGCCTAGAACCCAGGAAGGACACTTTCCTTGCCATCTCTCTCATAGGTCTGGAAGGGAGTTTTTGGAAGAGGGGAAGAAATTTGAGAGAGTCTCGCTCCTTTTGTTTTATTTTTCTTTTCCTAAGATTTAAGTGAGTTTATTTTTTATAACCTGTGCCTCTCCTGGAAGGCTGTGTCCCTGCCTTGGAAGATCAGGAAGATCCTGCTATTCCTTTTGCCCAGTTCAAGAGCAGAAGACATTGACCTGAAGTTCTGAGAGAGATAAGGAGTAATTTTCTAGAAGATTTGTTGTTACCTTGCTTTGGGGAAGGAAGTGCTTTAGCCCCCTTTCTTATTCTAATGCTGGGAAGGGAACATCAAATTTTCCCAGCCTAGAGACCTTTCCCATCGAGAGATCCAGCAAAAGACCTTTGGAGAGAAGAACAGGAGAAAAGGAGAGATGGACAATCTGGAGATCCCACTGGAGTCTTTACCCCAGGACATGGGACACTGACTGTCTTTGAAGATCTGGAATCTATCTGGAGCTTAGGTTCTTTGGGAAAGGAAATCCCTCTACATCTAGGATTATTCCCTAGTCTACCTGGGACACTTATTTTTCTACTCCCAGGAGGGTACTGAGGGACAGCTCCATAGAGGGAAAAAAAAGAGATACAGAGGAAAACCTTTTGATTCATCCACTGAACATGGATATAATTGGAAAGTTTATGCAAATTGAGTCTTTTGAACTAAACTTTTAAAGGTGAATTCTAAAAGCTCGATGGGTGTATCAGTCAGGAGATGTGTGAATATGTTGGACTGGTGCATACTAAGCGGATATTAAAAGCTGTCCTGATAGCGTGAAAACACTGCTCTGTACACAAATTAAAAGTTTTTAAAAAGAAGTGGGGCATGGGCATGGTCTGAGTGGGGCATGGGTGTTCCTGGATTTTAACTTGAAATTTGCTTGTAAATACTTATGCCTAATGGCATGGTAGGATTCCCTGCAATGTAACTCTACTTTGCTATGGATGATATGTAAGTGATAAAACAGAAACATTTAAGAAGATCTGTGGTGTTTAAAGTTTTGGGCTAACAGGGGGGGGAGAAAGGCTATTAAACAAGGGGGGTTTGGAAGATCTATCCCTGGGGTGAATTGGGAACAAACTGATTTTAGTGGCAATGGCATCAGTGCGTGTCTCTTTTTAAATGTTCCACATATGCGGTAGAAGCAGGATTTGAGGATACAGGCACATGCTCACTTAAAATTGTCCACAGCCAGGCAATTTTATAACATGCACGCATGTACATGTGTAGATAATAAAATATCTGCATCCCTGGGTGCAGGCCAATGAGCGCTCGCACATGTGCACCAGCGCCGCTTTGAAAGTTACCATCCCTATTTGGAACACTCTACCAGTGAGTCCAGTCTGTCCTTTAAAGTGTACCCATCCCAAAGAGCTGAAAATAACACACAGGGGAGAGATTCCACTTTCAAAAGGGAAACTTTGATAAAATGAGGAAAATAGTTAAAAAAAACTGAAAGGTGCAGCTGCAAAAGTTAAAAGTGTTCAACAGGCATGGACATTGTTTAAAAATACAATTTTAGAAGTGCAGTCCATATGTATTCCACACATTAAGAAAGGTGGAAGGAAGGCAAAACGATTACCGTCATGGTTAAAGGGTGAGGTGAAAGAGGCTATTTTAGCCAAAAAGACATCCTTCAAAAATTGGAAGAAGGATCCATCTGTAGAAAATAGGATAAAACATAAGCATTGTCAAGTTAAGTGTAAAACATTGATAAGACGGGCGAAGAGAGAATTTGAATTGAAGTTGGCCATAGAGGCAAAAACTCATAATAAAAACTTTTTTAAATATATCCGAAGCAAGAAACCTGTGAAGGAGTCGGTTGAACTATTCGATGACAGAGGGTTTAAAGGGGCTCCTAGGGAAGAGAAGGCCATTGCAGAAAGATTAAATGAATTCTTTGCTTCTGTGTTTACTATTGAGGATGTTGGGGAGATACCAGTTCCAGAGATGGTTTTCAGGGGTGATGAGTCAGATGAATTGAACAAAATCACTGTGAACCTGGAAGATGTAGTAGGCCAGATTGACAAACTAAAGAGTAGCAAATCACCTGGACCGAATGTTATGCATCCTAGGATATTGAAGGAACTAAAAAATGAAATTTTTGATCTATTAGTTAAAATTTGTAACCTATCATTAAAATCATACATTGTACCTGAAGACTGGAGGGTGGCCAATGTAACCCCAATATTTAAAAAGGTTTCCAGGGGTGATCCGGGAAACTATAGACCAGTGAGCCTGACTTCAGTGCTGGGAAAAATAGTGGAAACTATTCTCAAGATCAAAATTGTAGAGCATATAGAAAGACATGGTTTAATGGAACACAGTCAACATGGATTTACCCAAGGGAAGTCTTGCCTAACAAATCTGCTTCATTTTTTTGAAGGGGTTAATAAACATGTGGATAAAGGTGAACCGGTAGATATAGTGTATTTGGATTTTCAGAAGGTGTTTGACAAAGTCCCTCATGAGAGGCTTCTAAGAAAACTAAAAAGTCATGGGATAGGAGGCAATGTCCTTTCGTGGATTACAAACTGGTTAAAAGACAGGAAACAGAGAGTAGGATTAAATGGTCAATTTTCTCAGTGGAAAAGGGTAAACAGTGGAGTGCCTCAGGGATCTGTACTTGGACCGGTGCTTTTCAATATATATATAAATGATCTGGAAAGGAATACGATGAGTGAGGTTATTAAATTTGCGGATGATACAAAATTATTCAGAGAAGTTAAATCACAAGCGGATTGTGATACATTACAGGAAGACCTTGCAAGACTGGAAGATTGGGCATTCAAATGGCAGATGAAATTTAATGTGGACAAGTGCAAGGTGTTACACATAGGGAAAAATAACCCTTGCTGTAGTTACACGATGTTAGGTTCCATATTAGGAGCTACCACCCAGGAAAAAGATCTAGGCATCATAGTGGATAATACTTTAAAATCGTCAGCTCAGTGTGCTGCAGCAGTGAAAAAAGCAAACAGAATGTTAGGAATTATTAGGAAGGATATGGTTAATAAAACGGAACATGTCATAATGCCTCTATATCGCTCCATATTAAGACCACACCTGGAATACTGTGTACAATTCTGGTCGCCACATCTCAAAAAAGATATAGTTGCGATGGAGAAGGTACAAAGAAGGGCAACCAAAATGATAAAGGGGATGGAACAGCTCCCCTATGAGGAAAGGCTGAAGAGGTTAGGGCTGTTCAGCTTGGAGTAGAGATGGCTGAGGGGGGATATTTTAGAGGTCTTTATGATCATGAGAGATCTTGAAGGAGTAGATGTGAATCTGTTATTTACACTTTAGAATAACAGAAGGACTAGGGGGCATTCCATGAAGTTAGCAAGTAGCACATTTAAGACTAATCGGAGAAAATTTGTTTTCACTCAACGCACAATAAAGCTCTGGAATTTGTTGCCAGAGGATGTGATTAGTGCAATTAGTGTAGCTGGGTTCCAAAAAGGTTTGGATAAGTTCTTGAAGGAGAAGTCCATTAATGGCTATTAATCAAATTTACTTAGGGAATAGCCACTGCTATTAATTGCATCAGTGGCATGGGATCTTCTTAGTGTTTGGGTAATTGCCAGGTTCTTGTGGCCTGGTTTGGCCTCTGTTGGAAACAGGATGCTGGGCTTGATGGACCCTTGGTCTGACCCAGCATGGCAATTTCTTATGTTCTTATGCCCTGGGCCTATAAGACCCCAGATACCATGAACCCACACCCTGAGGCAAAAGGACTAATGACTGTAAAATTGGGACTTAACCGTGGGGTTTTATTGTGGCCCCAGGAAAATTCAGCAAACACCCTGAATTGGGATCACATATACATATGTTACTGATTAGAAATATGAAATGATGCACAAGTCAGATAGGTTGATCTTGAAGAGCAGGTTTGCCAAGTGACAATAGTTTTTCTGGATAGGTTGATCTAGTCCTGGTTTTACCTCACTGCATGCAGGGACTAGTATTCTTCCTTATGAAAGGGAATGCAATAGGGAAGTCCAAACTACAATTCCCAGAATGCTATTGGATAAATCAAGGACTCCATTGACCTGCACTGAAAATCTTGAGCCAATTGCCAATTAGTGAGTCATCCTTAAGTCCATGCTTGCTTGAACTTTACAAGTGCTTCTAGGATAGATTTCTGTACCATGGGAATGTTTTCTATACATTTAGTGGAGTAACGAGGTGCTACAGTAGGGTCCATGGAACTATAATGTTAGTCAGAAAGGAAGTTGCAGTATGAAAAGAAAAATCCACATAACATATTATTTTTGCAGAGTAACAGCTAGGCAAAGACTTTGATGCCCCAGGACCCAGTGTCTTCTGATGGGAAAGACGGCATTCATGGGTGCTGCCTGCTAGCCCAGAGGAGGACATTGAGGAAGAGGAGGAGGAGGGACCAGCTAAGGATCATTAATCACATGAGCAGACACCCCCTGTGATGAAGGAGAAAGAGGAGAAGGAGACAGATTCCTAGCCTACTGCCACTCTGTCATCACGCCAGATCTGTGGAGGCATGTTGTTGTCAAGGAGGAGTCTAGATCCGCTAATGAATATCTCAGCACTGCTAGAAGAATAAGCCACCCCAGCAGAGAAAAGCATAATGACATTGAATGCCAGAGTGGTTGAGGAGGTTACAGGCCTGAGGAGTGACATGCAGGGCTTGAGAGGTATGGTCAAGGAGCAGATGCAGGGCATGCAGCAGGAGCTAAGAGGCATTCCGGAGAAATTGGAGACCCAGACTGCAGTGTGAAGGGAGATGCAGCAGCATATGCCCCTTGCCAGCCGCAGCTCCCACCAGCTCCCTACTGTGTGAAGTCTCCCTGAATACTGCCCCCACCAGCCTTTGCAGCACCACCATCCTTGATGGCACCTCCCTAGGCTGGAGTTCCACCATCCCCACTGCTAGCTCAATCTCTTGCTCTGCTATCACCCATTATATTACCATCTCTTCTTGTGCTATCACCTCCACCACACATACCAATGCCACCTCCAGCATCACCTCAGCCATCACCAAGGGATGCTTGCTTTTCTCCAAGGGAAGAAGTGGCTGAAGAGGAGAGGCCCACCACAGCTTATAGACCCTCTTCTCTACATCCTCACAATCCTCTAGGCCCCTCCGGAAAATATCCAGATGTGCCTCTGCTCCCAGGACCAGGCCCTCCATGGTCAGTGGCAGTTCTCTACAAAGGAACACAATACTAAGTCAGTCCAAGGCACTGAGTTTCAGCAAGAAAAAGAGGGTAGCCAAAGAAGCACTAAATGTCTTTTATCTATATTTCTTCACATTGAGCACTCTATGTAAATAAATGCAGTTTCACTTTCTAAAATGTCTTTATATCAGAAAAGTCAATATTCAAAAGTCATTTAGATGGATAACTTAGCTACCTATCTGGTTAAATTATGGCTGGATAAGTAGTTAACCAGCTATAATTTAGCCAGATAAAAAAGGGGTGGTCCATGGCCATTCCAGGAGGGACTGAGTATTCCAGCTAACTTAGCTGAATATCCATATATACAACTAAGTTGGCTGGATAATTTAGCTCTGCTTCACAGTAGGACTAAAGTTATCGGGTCTTATGTGGGTAAGTAGTGTTGCTAAAAGAATAACAAAATAGAACTCTGTGGGCTAGTGGCCCAATTTCAATCCCCCTCCCCAATAAATTCACAATGACCCTTCCAGGCTGAGCTATTGCAACCATCTAACGACTTATCCTGAACCAAGGTACTGTGCTTTTTTTTTAGGGGGGGGGGGGGGGCATGATGGACATAAAGCTTTCCTGCCACCCCTTCCCACCTTCTTTTCAGCTGCAATCAAAATACTATCTACCACCCATCCCCCTGCCCATACCCCCAGAAACCAAGCTGGGAACGGGTGGAGAGAGGGTAGGGAGAGGGTTGTAGGAAAGCTTGTCCCCTCGTAATATGGGGTCAGAAATCTGTATGTTGTATGCATATAAAAATAAATCAACTCCTAGGTCTGACATTACCCTACATAGTAGATGTAAGACTGGATAAATTAAAACAGACTTTAAATTAGAATAGCAAAATATTGTCTTTATTAAATGTTAACTGATAAGTTACTATTGTTTTTGGAATCAAATAGGTGTTCTTTGTTGATACAGTATATTTTGTAATAACTTAGCTGTTTTCTATTTAAGTCAACAGAGATGTCTAGACCTGAATGGAACACAGCTGCCAATCAGCAGTATTATCAGACAAATCTAAAAAACGGAGTTTTCTACTTTTCTTTTTGTAATATTCTAATTGTAACACTGTTGGGATGGATGCTGTTTCCCAAGGGCACACAAACTAATTTTCTATTTCTGGGGCTTCTCCAGCCAGCACGTCTCCCCTCTCTCTTTGACCCAAGGACAGGTCCTTTTTTTTTGTAGGGGAAAGCTTAAGCTTTCGTCCCGAGTGGTGGTGTGTCTCTAGTTCCTTCTTCCTAAATAACTGTAAGGCTGTTCCTGGGACAAATAGGCAGGACAAGGTACTGGGTATTCAAAATGAAAGTTTACTGATTCTTTAAAGTTAAATCAAAGTCCATTTTATTCAAATGTGTGAAATAATAGCTGTCTGACTTACAGATGTAAATCTTTGAGTATTTGTCCCTCCCCTCAGGTTCCTGGGGTTGAGTTTATGCTTTAAGTTCATGGGGATAGAGAAACCTTACTTGTTGGGGATTCCCATTAGAACCGGAAAAATCCTACCTGAGCCCAATTGTTAAATCTCAATCACCCAGCCTGTGTCCTGGTCCCTTTGAGCAGAGATCTTGTAGTTGGGGGTGGGGGGGGGAAGGGGTGTTGGGAGTCTCCATGATCTTGGTTCTTCTTCCTGAATTTCAATGGTCTGTGATTTCTCTGAAGGAAAAGTCTGTGGATAATGGGAAACTGGCTGACCCAGCCCTGTTTCCCAGCGAGGAGGGGTGGATCAAAAAGCCTCCCCACAAACAAAACTTTTTATTTTTCAAAAATATTTCTGTAGTTGATGTTATGCTGTCAGGTCTCCAGCCCATGTCCTTTGGGTCTGGAGGTGGAGGATGGGATTGCCTCCTCCAAAAGGATTCAAGGTTTAAACAAGAGAACCAATCTCAAAAACAGAATAAGTTCCAACCATCAAAAATACCATGCAAGGTAGTGCTGTCACTGGTGCTTGCCTCCCCTAGGGAGTAGAGGAATGGCTCTTAGGTCTTCAGCCCTGGTCCCTGTATTGGGTATATCCCTCTTAAAAGAAAGCAAGGTTTTCCCCAGAATGAAAATCCGAAAAGAAATCTGGCAAAATTTTATATCTTATCCAAAAATGAAGTAGGACCTCTCAGACAGAGAGTGTGTACTAAGGGGAACTCCTCTAAAAATCCTTAAATTGGGTTAGAAGCCCAACTTACAAGGGGAAGAGAAAGGAGCTACTTGTCTCTCTAATGGCTAACTAAAAATATCCACACCAAATTTACTGATCACCTCACTAACAAGCCGATACAGTAAGGACGTGGTAGAAAAAGTGCGGCAGTGCCGGGCGCACCCTCGTTTGCCGCACGCACATACCGCTAGATACAGTATTTAAATGGCATGCAAATGCAAGCCACGTCCAAAGCGCGTCCAAGAAGCGTCCATGAAGCTCAATCCATTTTACTGTATAGAGCACTATACAGAGCCTATACAGTATCCTGGGTGTGCTGGTACCTGTCATTTCAAATGACATTTCAAATGACAGGTACCAGGAAGTGGATCCCAACTTAAAGCAAAAGAAAAGGATCAGAGAAGTATCAGCCGGACTAAACTCTTGCCTGCCCAACCTAAAATCCAACGCACCGGGAAAGCCACGGTTCAGGATCAGGCAAACTTTCCCCCAGCCCCCGCTCACCTGCCCTGGCCGCGTCCATGGGTGCCGGTCTCCGGAGCAGCCCCAGTCCTCTCTCCCCTCCTCCTGGGGGCAGCCGGCGGCGAGAGCGAGAGCGGTTTCAGCAGCCTGGGGTGGATCGGGCGCTCCCCATGCGAGGCGCGGCTTCCAGCAGCCCTCGCCGGCGATGGTGAATGAGCGCACGAGCGCACGCCGTGACCTCGGACGCCCAACCGGGCGCTCAGGTCACGGCGTGCATTCATGCACCTTTGCTGCCATGAGCGTACGCCGTGACCTCAGACATCCAGCCGGGTGCTCAGGTCATGGCGTGCGCTCATGCGCTCATTCACCATAGCCGGTGAGGGCTGCTGGAAGCTGCGCCTCGCATGGGGAGCGCCCGATCCGCCCCGGGCTGCTGAAACCGCTCTCGCTCTCGCCGCCGGCTGCCCCCAGGAGGAGGGGAGAGAGGACTGGGGCTGCTCCGGAGACCGGCACCCATGGACGCGGCCAGGGCAGGTGAGCGGGGGCTGGGGGAAAGTTTGCCCGATCTTGAACCGTGGCTTTCCCGGTGCGTTGGATTTTAGGTTGGGCAGGCAAGAGTTTAGTTATGGAGTTTTATAGGTTATGCTTGGAAACAACAGGTCCTTCCTTCCTGCTCTGGAGCTGTCAGCGCGCCCGCATGGGAGATTGGCACCCATGGACGCGACCAGGGCAGGTGTGCGGGGGCTTGGGGAAAGTTTGCCCGATCCTGGCTCCTCTAAACGTCTTGTCCCGGGGGGGTGAGGGGGTCTTTGCCTGTGAAATTTCGTCTCTATGACCTGACGCTCCACACTAATGCAGGGGTAAGGGTAGGCGGTAAATTAGCAGGTTAAACACGCGGCAAAACTGCAGGTTAAAAAGGCGATAATCGGGGCGCACGTTACTGTATGGGAGGGAATAGCTAATCCGATCGTTTACAAATCATATAGATGCCACGGACGGAAAGAGTTACCCGTTGATTTAAAGAAGCGGTAAGGATGGGTTAAAAGGGATAGTGAATCGCGGGTTGGACTAACGCGGCCAAATTGTGAGTAGAAAGCGGGTTAGAAGCAGGGTAACCGCGGCCGCGCTTTACTGTATAGGCCTGTAAGTACCCTGAAATGGCCAATCATAGCCCTGCAGGTTGGGAGGGGCTGAAAAGGAATGGAAGTCTCACAGAGCAGTTATTTTTGTTATAAAGGACATAGAGCCATCTGAGGGCAGACCAGGGGGTCTGCCACATAATGTTAAGCATAGGATCATTTTCTTAAAACTCATTTTATTTTCCTTCCTGCACTTTTGCTGTACATCAACGTGCAAGATCAGGTAAGTATATCTATTTGGATTTTCTCTCCTGGATTTTATTTTTTTTAATTTTTGATCAGTCACTCCTGAAGTGTCTTGCAAATTGCTGGCCAGAGTGCATTCACTGTGCAAGGATTAGCTCACAAGTTAGTAGCTTGAGATGGTGGGGGTGCCAGCAGTTTCATTTTCTTCCATTATTATTCATCTATAGACCTCTTTCTATATCTCTCTGACTTTTAAGTATCTCCATAACTATCTTGGATAAATAAACTAGAGAATTTGACTATGCTAAACCTCCCAGTTTTCTGCAAGAACATTGTCAATGTGTTGCTAATATTCTGGAAACCTAAGTGGATTTGTGTAACTAATAATGAGTTATCAAGTGTGTGCATTCTATCTATCCCACTCATGGATTACTTTTGCTCACTGTGATAAGGTTCTCTCTCTGAGGTTCTAATTTAAAAAAGTGGCAGTGAGTCAGCAGCACTGGTGTAACATGCTGCAGATCATAAATTGCTGCACCATGGTTGGCATCCTGTATCTCAAGATCCTGAGTCCATCATGGTCCATGGAATCCTGATCTGTTGCTTCTGACTAGTGAATTGCATTTGTTTAAAAAAATGTGCAAAACATGACAAATAAGGGAAATTTGTTTCATTTAGGAGGCCACAAACAAATCAGGGGCCCTCAAATGAAACACATCTTATGTTTTAATTCATTTTAAATGACTGCATCAGGCCTAGGCCTAGGTCCGAAGCCAGGGCCTCACTTAAGACTTAGGCTGAGGCCCAAAACAAGGGCTGTGGCCTAGGCCTGAGCATGTTGCTGGCATCTCAGCCTTGGCCCAGGCAATGCCTGCACTTTGGCCTAGGCTGGAGCCAGCCTCAGGCCCAATGCCATGGCCCAGCCCAGAAACCATGTCCCAATGCCAGGGCCTTGCCCTGACCGATGACTGAGGCTGGGTCCCGATGCCTGTGCCTCAGTCTAGGCCAGGGCCACCAATGATACAGCCAGGCCCAGAGGGCACGTTGCAACACTGGGGCTTTGGACAAGACCCAGGCCTGATGACAGGGCCCAACCTGGAGGCTGGCCCTGATGCCTGAGTCTTGGAGCCCCTGAACAGACCTGACATGTCAGCCTAACTGGAGGCCATATGCTGATATTTGGGCCTCATCCTGGACCTAGGCCTAATGCCAGGGTCTGACCTCGAAGCTGGATCCAGACATCTGGCATTAGTCTAGTGTCAGGCCCAGGCCTGGGATCAACTCCGAAAGCATCCTGGCTCTCAGAGAACGAGTCCGATCTCTGGAGGCTAGAGTGGCAGACCTGGAGGAGCTGAGGCAGACAGAGAGGTATATAGATGAGACCTTTAGGGACATAGTAGTCAAGTTCCAACTTCAGACTGGCAGCCCTGGTGCTGCCTTGGAGGAAGAAGGTCTCATGATGGGAGAGCACCAACCAGGTGTAGCAGGAAAGGATCCTGTAGCAAGGACCTGCTCTCCAGGTGATGCATTGTCCTTTCGCACTGAGGATATCTCCCCAAGGCCTACTGCCCAGGAGGGAAGGGTTAGGTCGGCTGTCATAGTTGGTGATTCGATTATTAGAAATGTAGATAGCTGGGTGGCTGGTGGGCGTGAGGATCGCCTGGTAACATGCCTACCTGGTGCGAAGGTGGCAGACCTCACGCGTCATCTAGATAGGATTTTAGACAGTGCT
Organism: Rhinatrema bivittatum; assembly: GCF_901001135.1. Classification (NCBI taxonomy): domain Eukaryota; kingdom Metazoa; phylum Chordata; class Amphibia; order Gymnophiona; family Rhinatrematidae; genus Rhinatrema; species Rhinatrema bivittatum. Next base: position 659,720,595 of record NC_042615.1, on the reverse strand, counting down.
GGGGAGGAGCCGGCTGTCGTGGTACATGTGGGCACCAATGACATAGGAAAATGTGAGAGGGAGGTTCTGGAAGCCAAATTTAGGCTCTTAGGTAGAAAGATTAAATCCAGAACCTCCAGGGTACCATTCTCTGAAATGCTCCCTGTTCCACGTGCAGGTCACCAGAGGCAGGCAGAGCTCCGGAGTCTCAATGTGTGGATGAGACGACGGTGCAAGGAAGAGGGATTCAGTTTTGTTAGGAACTGGGGAACATTTTGGGGAAGGGGGAGTCTCTTCCGAAGGGATGGGCTCCACCTTAACCAGGGTGGAACCAGACTGCTGGCGCTAACCTTTAAAAAGGAGATAGAGCAGCTTTTAAACTAGAACAAAGGGGAAAGCCGATAGTCGTTCAGCAGCGCAAGGTTCGGAGAGAGGTATCTTTAAAGGATACTAATGATGCATTAGAATTAGGGCATCCCGACAGTGAGGTTCCAATAATTAGAAAAGTAGTCCAAGTGCCTGTAACTAAAAACTCACCTGAGCTAAAAAATTCTAACTTATCCCTATCAATTAAAAAGCAGAATGAAAATACAAACAAAAAACAAACTTTGAAATGTTTGTATGCTAATGCTCTTAGGTAAGTCTAAGTCTAAGAAGTAAGATGGGAGAATTAGAATGTATAGCAGTAAATCATGACATAGACTTAATTGGCATCTCAGACACATGGTGGAAAGAGGATAACCAATGGGACAGTGCTATACCAGGGTACAAATTATATCGCAATGACAGAGAGGAGCACTCGGGAGGAGGTGTGGCTCTTTATGTCCGGGATGGCATAGAGTCCAACAGGATAAACATCCTGCAAAATTGAATCTTTATGGGTAGAAATCCCTTGTGTGTCAGGGAAGACTATAGTGATAGGGGTATACTACTGTCCACCTGGTCAAGATGGTGAGATGGACAGTGAAATGCTAAGAGAAATTAGGGAAGCTAACCAAATTGGTAGTGCAGTAATAATGGGAGACTTCAATTACCCCAATATAGACTGGGTAAATGTATCATCGGGTCACGCTAGAGAGATAACGTTCCTGGATGGAATAAATGATAGCTTTATGGAACAATTGGTTCAGGAACCGACGAGAGAGGGAGCAATTTTAGATCTAATTCTCAGTGGAGCACAGGACTTGGTGAGAGAGGTAACGGTGGTGGGGCCGCTTGGCAATAGTGATCAAATTTGATTTAATGACTGGAAAAGGAACAGTGTGCAAATCCAAGGCTCTCGTGCTAAACTTTCAAAAGGGAAACTTTGATAAAATGAGAAAAATTGTTAGAAAAAAACTGAAAGGAGCAGCTACAAAAGTAAAAAGTGTCCAAGAGGCGTGGTCATTTTTAAAAAATACCATTCTAGAAGCACAGTCCAGATGTATTCCACACATTAAGAAAGGTGGAAAGAAGGCAAAACAATTACCGGCATGGTTAAAAGGGGAGGTGAAAGAAGCTATTTTAGCCAAAATATCTTCATTCAAAAATTGGAAGAAGGATCCAACAGAAGAAAATAGGATAAAGCATAAACATTGGCAAGTTAAATGTAAGACATTGATAAGACAGGCTAAGAGAAAATTTGAAAAGAAGTTGGCTGTAGAGGCAAAAACTCACAGTAAAAACTTTTAAAAATATATCCGAAGCAGAAAGCCTGTGAGGGAGTCAGTTGGACCGTTAGATGATCGAGGGGTTAAAGGGGCACTTAGAGAAGATAAGGCCATCGTGGAAAGAATAAATGATTTCTTTGCTTCGGTGTTTACTGAAGAGGATGTTGGGGAGGTACCCGTAATGGAGAAGGTTTTCATGGGTAATGATTCAGATGGACTGAATAAAATCACGGTGAACCTAGAAGATGTGGTAGGCCTGATTGACAAACTGAAGAGTAGTAAATCACCTGGACCGGATGGTATACACCCCAGAGTTCTGAAGGAACTAAAAAATGAAATTTCAGACCTATTAGTAAAAATTTGTAACTAATCATTAAAATCATCTATTGTACCTGAAGACTGGAGGATAGCAAATGTAACCCCAATATTTAAAAAGGGCTCCAGGGGCAATCCGGGAAACTACAGACCGGTTAGCCTGACTTCAGTGCCAGGAAAAATAGTGGAAAGTGTTCTAAACATCAAAATCACAGAACATATAGAAAGGCATGGTTTAATGGAACAAAGTCAGCATGGCTTTACACAGGGCAAGTCTTGCCTCACAAATCTGCTTCACTTTTTTGAAGGAGTTAATAAACGTGTGGATAAAGGTGAACCGGTAGATATAGTATACTTGGATTTTCAGAAGGCATTTGACAAAGTTCCTCATGAGAGGCTTCTAGGAAAAGTAAAAAGTCATGGGATAGGTGGTGATGTCCTTTCGTGGATTGCAAACTGGCTAAAAGACAGGAAACAGAGAGTAGGATTAAATGGGCAATTTTCTCAGTGGAAGGGAGTGGACAGTGGAGTGCCTCAGGGATCTATATTGGGACCCTTACTTTTCAATATAAAATGATCTGGAAAGAAATACGACGAGTGAGATAATCAAATTTGCAGATGACACAAAATTGTTCAGAGTAGTTAAATCACAAGCAGATTGTGATAAATTGCAGGAAGACCTTGTGAGACTGGAAAATTGGGCATCCAAATGGCAGATGAAATTTAATGTGGATAAGTGCAAGGTGATGCATATAGGGAAAAATAACCCATGCTATAATTACACAATGTTGGGTTCCATATTAGGTGCTACAACCCAAGAAAGAGATCTAGGTGTCATAGTGGATAACACATTGAAATCGTCGGTACAGTGTGCTGCGGCAGTCAAAAAAGCAAACAGAATGTTGGGAATTATTAGAAAGGGAATGGTGAATAAAACGGAAAATGTCATAATGCCTCTGTATCGCTCCATGGTGAGACCGCACATTGAATACTGTGTACAATTCTGGTCGCCGCATCTCAAAAAAGATATAATTGCGATGGAGAAGGTACAGAGAAGGGCTACCAAAATGATAAGCGGAATGGAACAACTCCCCTATGAAGAAAGACTAAAGAGGTTAGGACTTTTCAGCTTGGAGAAGAGACGACTGAGGGGGGATATGATAGAGGTGTTTAAAATCATGAGAGGTCTAGAATGGGTAGATGTGAATCGGTTATTTACTCTTTCGGATAGTAGAAAGACTAGGGGGCACTCCATGAAGTTAGCATGGGGCACATTTAAAACTAATCGGAGAAAGTTCTTTTTTACTCAATGCACAATTAAACTCTGGAATTTGTTGTCAGAGGATGTGGTTAGTGCAGTTAATATAGTTGTATTTAAAAAAGGATTGGATAAGTTCTTGGAGGAGAAGTCCATTACCTGCTATTAAGTTCACTTAGAGAATAGCCACTGCCATTTGCAAAGGTTACATGGAATAGACTTAGTTTTTGGGTACTTGCCAGGTTCTTATGGCCTGGATTGGCCACTGTTGGAAACAGGATACTGGGCTTGATGGACCCTTGGTCTGACCCAGTATGGCATTTTCTTATGTTCTTATGTTCTTATCCTCATCTTCTTTTCTTCTTCAACTGATTCCATCCACTAGGGTCACATTGGCATTAATTAACGCCAACGTGAACTCCAGTGAAAGGCATTAGCTGTAGAAGAAAAGAAGAAAAAAGGGGACATCTTTGGAGATTTATTTATTTATTTATTTATTTATTTAAAAACTTTTCTATATCGTCGTTAAGTTAGGTACCATCACAACCTGTTTACAATAAGGCACAAATATTAATGTTGGAAAAAATAATGAATTCTATCCACTAAACAGGTGTCAACAATTTACGGTAACATAGTTTGTTATAATTACTCATAGGTGGGTGAAATACATCATGTCCATTCTTATCAGTGACAGATTTAAAATAGATAACTTATAGTATCTTATTCTTTGGTGGTGAGCAAAAATATATAAAAATAAAAATACATACCCATGTAGATTGGGGTAGTGTGCTTGGGTGTTCTGCAGATCGCCTCCCATTTTCCTTGTGTTCTATTCTCTTTTCTCTTTGTTGTACGCTTATTTAAATAACCATGTTTTTACATTTTTTCTGAAGGTTTTGATGTCTCTTTGTAAGCAGATCTCGATAGGCATGGAGTTCCATAGCATAGGTCCTGCTAAGGAAAGCGCTCTTTCCCTTACTTGGGTTAGTCTTGCTGTTTTAATTGAGGGGATGGTCAGTAAAGCTTTATTTGCTAATCTCAGGTTTCTGTGAGGGACATGTACGCGGAGGGCTGTGTTCAGCCATTCAGCTTTTTCATTATTTATTAATTTATGTATGGTACATAGGGTTTTGTATTGTATTCTTTGCTCAATGGGTAACCAGTGTAATTCAGTTAGGGTTTCAGTGATATGGTCTCTTTTACTTTTACCAGTCAGAATTCTAGCGGCCGTGTTCTGCAGTATTTGGAGTGGTCTAATCGTGGTGTATGGTAAACCAAGTAGGAGGGCATTACAGTAATCAGTGCTAGCGAAAATTAGAGCTTGTAAAACATGAATGGAAGTTATTAGTTGTAAGTAGAGGTTTTAGTCTTCTAAGAGTCATGAGTTTGGCATGTCCTTCCCTTACTTTTAATGATATGTGTTGTTTCAGGTTAAGTTCTGTGTCAATTATCACTCCAAGGTTTCTTACTTTCTCTGCTAATTCTATTTTTTGATTGTTTTTGAGTATGGTTGGGTTTTGGATGATTTCAATGTTTTTACGTTCCAAGTGTAAGAACTCTGTTTTCTCTATGTTAATAACTAATTCCATCTGGTTTAGTAAATGTTTGATGATATCCAGATACATGTTGGCTATGTTCAGTGTCTTTTCAAGTGTGTCATCAATGGGTAAGATTAGTTGAATGTGTGAGTGTGAGATGCCTAGACCAGCTAGTAGGTGACATAGTGGTAGCAGGTATATGTTAAATAGGGTGGCCGATAAAGCTGATCCCTGTGAGACTCCTGTTTGAAGGTTTATTTTTTTTGACATTACATCTTTTATCTGTACTTGGTAGTATCTATTATTTAGGTATGATTGGAATCATTTGATTGTTTTCTTACTTAATCCTATTTCTTCTAATCTATTTAGTAGGATGTTATGATTTACAGTATTGAATGCCGCTGATAGGTCTAGCATCATTAAGATGTATCGTTTACCACTGTCAAATCCTCTCATGATGTTATGTGTTAGGGCGAGCAGTAGAGTTTCTGTGCTGTAAATTTTGCAAAAGCCATGTTGTGATGGGTATAGGATATTGTTGTTCTCTAAGTGTTCTGCTAGCTGCTTTTGTATAGATGTTTCTATTAATTTTGCAATTAGTGGTAAGTTAGATACTGGTCTATAATTGTTCAGAATGCTCAGATCACTGTTTATTTGCTTTAAAATTGGTTTTACGATTGCCCCTTTTAGTGTGTCTGGCATGGTTCCTTCTATTAAGGATAGATTGATAATCTTTGTTAGTATCAGGGAGACTGTGTTGGCTACTTTTTTTTATGTCCATGGTTGGTATTATATCTTCTGCATGTGGGGCGGGGTTTATTCTTTTTAGCATGGTTTCTGAGCCTGGGGCTGACTTTAGGCTAAGACCAGGCATCAGGACCCAGCTTTCAGGCCAGGCCATGGCTTTGGGCCTGGATCCAGGCTCCAGCCTAGTCTGAAGCCCAGGTGATGGGAACCCTGGCTTTGATCCTGGTTCTGAGCTGAAGCCCTGGCATCAGGACCTGGCTTTTGGGTCAGGCTGTGGTGTTGGGCCTGGGACCTGGCCTAGATCGAGATCAGGCAACAGGTACAGGCCTCCAGGCCAGGTGCCAGTATTGGGCATGGGTCCGAGTCAAGGCCCCAGAATTGGGATCCAACATCCAGACTGGGCCATGGCATTGGCCAGCTCTAGCATAGCCTGCGATGCAGACATCAGGATCAAGCCTCCAGGCCAGGCCCTGGCATCAGGCCTGTGTCTCAGCTGAGGCACAAGAGTAGGGTCTCAGCTTCTGGGCGGGCTGCAGCATCAGGCCTGGGTAAAGGCCCTGGCTTAGGCTGAGGCTCAGGTGTTGGGACCCTGCCTCTGGGCCAGGCCTCGGTATCAATTTTGCGTCTGAGTAAAAGCCCCAGCATCAGGACCCGGATTTTGGGCTGGGACATGGCATTGATCGGGCAGGGCCATGGAATTGATCCTGGGCCTGGGCTCTGGCTGAGGCTAAGGCATTGGCTTATGTAGGCTAAGGTCAAGGTCATGGTGACCTACCATGTTCTCGGCCTACGCAAGGCTGAGTCTTCAGCCTGAGTCTAGACCTCACCAGTGGATCCCTACCCTACTGGTATTCTTCCTGGTGATGGGAGGGAGGGATTAGAGGCCTTGGGAGGCCCTATTTTTGCTTTTTGTCCATTCCATTTTATTTAAATATTTGATTTTTTTTTTAAACACAAAAGAAATGAATCAAACATTCTAAAAACCTATATTCATGGGAAAAAAATCTCCCAAAAGCGAGGTGTAAAACAAAAACTAGTTTTTTCCCTGCACACCATATTCATCAGCTTTATATGCCCAGTGCCCAGGATTTCCTGTGGTGAGCCACCACTACTCTGATGTAAAGGGAATCTCAGTCGTTTGAACAGATGCTTCAGTTACAGGTTTTGATCCTTAACTTCCTATGTTTTACTGTTTCTCCTCAGACCCGACCTGATTCCTGACTCTTCTTTTGCCTGTTGCCTGCTCTGACCTCTGCTTACCTGTTAATGCTACATGAACTTTGATGGACCTGATCTCTGCTTGCCTCTTGACATTGTACAAATCCTGTCTGCCTGGATTTTTGGCCTACCTCTTGATCCTGAACTAACTTTGCCTGCCTTGCCCCTGCCTGTATGATCATGCTTCTGTTTCTTGATTCTGTTCTGGTGTCTTGGTCTTGACCATCTGCTGCTTCAGAGTCCATCATCAAACCCATGACAATTTACTCAGACCATGGAGTCAGCTGATGCTCTGCTACCAGGCTTCTATGGGATCTCTCCCAGATCATCCAACAACAGAAAAACAACCATGACTACATCAGGAGGGGTTCTGCAAAACCTTTTGCTTTAGTTAAATTAAGTACAGTCATCTTTAGCAATAGGAGTGACATATCTACCTTTGCCCAAAAACTCTGTCGCACTTACCTCACTTCTGGCCATTCCTGCACATCACCTGTCTTTGCCCCCTTGCTTGCAGAACAGTTCAGAAAAATATAGGAACATTGGTAGTTTTTTCTTCTTTCTTTCAACAGGTACCAGAACCTCCTCACAGCTGAAGGATGGCCAGGAAACATTGTATCATCAAAGTTGTTACTACTTCTACTGCTGTCCAGACAGATGTCCTGATCTACAGTGCAGAACAGATTCACTGTGAAAGATGTATTCAGGTCAACTTCCTCATAAAAAAAAGTGGTGAAACATAGAGATGAGGTGATAAGACTGAGAAGCATTCAGCAGAATGAGGACTACACCAATGAAATGCTTATTCCGTCATCAAAGATGGAAAATTCCAGCAGAGGGAAAGGTATAACTGGACTACAAAAAGACAGCTTGATCCAGATTACTATACCCACTAAATCCTACACTCAAAATCCAATTTCCATTGAGCTGATGAACTGGCATACAGACCTTGAAGTGGAAGAGGAGAAACAATTCTAGGATGAGGAGGAACCAAAACTTGTAAACCCTAAAGGTGGAGGGTCAACAACAATTACACTTATCAGGTGGAGGATAGAGATTGTTGATGACTAGGGAAGTGCAATCATTTTTCCAGAATTAGGCAATGTCAATGAAATTGCCTGATTCAGAATGGTTTGGGAGAACCAAAAAACGATTTAATTTTTTCTGAAATTTCGTTAAAAAATTCATTTTTGAGTTAGTGCGCGCTAATGGGAGTTAAAACGCACTAACCAATAGTGTGCACTAACTCGAAAATTGTGGCCCCCCCAAACAAAAACTGAACCGCGGGAAAAATGAAATTCCTATGGGGGGCCCCTGAAACAAAGCCTGACATTAAATTTTTACCCGAAGCATATCTCTACTGATGACTCACTTCTGAGGGTACGGAGGCATCTAACTGCTGACCAGACATGTTGTCCCAGGAAATGTGCTGTCTGCCAAGAATTATATCCAAAACATTTGTTATAATTAATGAGGTTTGGGTGGACCCTTGAACACTGTGGCAGCTGACCACGCCCACGGGCGAAAGTCCCAGGAGGGGCCACAGGTCAGGCTCAGCTCTGGACACACAAACACAGATTATATCTTTATTTAGACAGTTTGAGAAGCCACTAGAGGTAGCAGTAGTGAGTAGAAGATGTAGCCCGGCTGGACTAGTATTCCCCAGGGTGCTGGAACAGCGGTTCCTCCGGTAGCAGTGCTGTAGTGGAGAGAACTGAGATAATGAGTACAATAGAACATTCACAGAATCCCAAATATGGAGAAGCCCCGAGATAGGGAGAGCTGGCCCTTGAGGAGTGAGTACCAGATCCCTGGAAGCAGAGAGACTCATTGGCAAAGTACTCACACAGCGTTTCCATGTAGGAGATGGCACTGGCGCTGGAACGGAGGCAGGCCCTCGAGGAATGAGTACCTGGTTCCAGGGAGACAGCTCTGAGGAGTGGATGATAGTAGTACTCTCTGATGGTGTCTGTAGCGAATTCTTCCAAGTAGAAGCGAAGATAGATGCAGGCAGCGAGTCAGGGAAAATGGGCCCTCGAGGAGCGAGTACCGGTTAGCTGATAGCGACCTGAAAGAAGCAAAGAGGCCCCCGAGGAGTGGGTACCCCGTTAGCAGAAAGAGTCCAATGGAAGTTGGAGAGGCAGAGTAGCTGGGTACAGAGAGCAAATCCCATCCTTAAGAATCACCCTTGCTAACTCAACAACTAGCAATAAACTGTAGGCTTAAATATCTGGGCAGCGTGACGTCATCACAGGGGGACGCCCCTGAGGAACGTGCCAATAAGGAAATAAGAATGAGGGCTGCATGACGCACACGCCCTAAGGTACCTGTAGAACATGGCGGGAGGCAGCGCCCAAGCCAGTTCAGGGATGCTGGAGAGGACGGCAGGCGGATACCGCAGCAGCCAGGTGTCCGTGAAGAGCAGGAGGAGCCGCAAAAAAGGAAAGGTAGGCGGAGTGAAGCCGTCGGGAAGTGACGGTCACAACAACATTACAGAGACTGCCAAAAATCCTTATCCCTACTGATTACTAAGAGAGAAAAGGTAAAGCAGATAAGAAGACAAATATTATTCTCCTCCATCTTTCCAGTTAAAGATACAGGCTCAGACAGGGATGCTCACATACTGGAGATAAATGAATGGCTGCATAGATGTTGTTGACAAGAGTTGTGTGTCTTCCTGGAGGATGGGATGATGTTTCAAGAAATGTTGAGCAGAGTTGGGGCCCACCTGCCAAAGACAGAATGCAGCATCTTCCAAAATAGACTGGCAAACTTACTGAGAAGGGATTTAAACTAGGATCATCAAGAAAGGTGAACAAAGTCCTCAGGTAAGTATAGACAAGGGAAAAAAGTACAACATCTAAAGCTCAAGATATGGAAAAAAAAAGTACAAAATTTAGAGGCAATCATGAAATAGGTTGACTTGGATGCAGTGACTGTCACAAAAATATGGTATATGGAAAACCATGACTGGAATCTGATTATATATTGCTACAATCTATTCAGGAAGGACAGGGCAGGAAGAAAGGGAGAGGAGCGGCACTATCATTATTACCAATCGGACACTTTGTGGTAGTGACTCTGCTGCTTCAGTGGCTAAGTGAGAAATTTCAAGAAATAGGGTTTCAGATGCTAATAAGAGTGTCACTATCAGATTTTATCAAAGTACCAACTGAGAGAGGAAAAATGTGACTGCCCTTCTTCCTGCTGGGTATTCTCCAAGTAAATATAAGGCAGAACTCACCCAGACAATCTCCCAGGGATAGAGAGGGATGATAGAGACTTAAGGAGAAATATATTCAGATGGAGTCAATATGAATGTTACACTTAATTAACAAAAATTATGAATTTATTGAAACAAATGCAAGTTAGAAAAAAACAGCAATTTATGAATGCTTTGCGCTTACACTGTGAATTAGCAACACTGACACAATGTTTCTCTATTTTTTCTGGAACACCCTGACCCTGTTGAGAACAGGTGCTCCTAAATCTATAATAAACTAGTCAGATAAGTATATTTTGTTATTATCTGTAATATTTTCTCTATAAAGAATATATTCACTAACGTTATATAAAGAAACGTGAGTCTTTGTATTTCAATTATGTTTTCAGGTACAGCAAGACAAGATTACCATTCCCAGGATGCAGGTAAGTAAAGGAAAAGTGTTTTTTTTCTTCTTGTTTATCTATCTCTGAATGTCTATGTTTAATCTTTTCTTTCCTCACTGGCTCGTTCCATAAACTTTCTAGTCTCTTGTAAGCCACACATTTCCTGAATTGTGTGCACTTTTCTCATATCTGTGAAACAATTGCTTATGTTTGCTCTTTTAGTGTTGCTTTACTCTCTTTTTTCTCTGTCTTTCTGCTTTTCTCTGTATTGCTGTCAGTTGCAGTCAAGCTAGACATTGGCGGTGAGTGTATCCTTAGCTTGAACTTAGTGGAAAGGAATTCCACTATTATCCATCCCCTCTACTGCTGTTAGCATATGAAGCTTGAGAAATTGTTGTTAGTAGATATGGCTAGAGTGATTAGACGGGCTCTGATTGACACTTCCTGAAAAACTGTAACCGGTCTGCTTGGAGAGCACTGTCTCCTGGCATGAGCTGAATTGCCTACCTATTCTTTAATTAAAACAATAGAGTGTTCCATCACTACAGCAAACCTACTTCTCTTCCAATAGTGTACTATAGATATTCCCTTAAAGGCAAATTTTAAAAGCCCTGCACATGTGAAATCTGGGAGATAAGTGCGTGGTGGGGATGCGCACACGCTGTGCAGATTTTCAAATGCTGCGACCATGCGCATATCTCCCGGCATGTGCAGAAAAAGGGTGTTTGAAAAAGAGGCGGGCTGGAGGTGGGCTCTGGGCAGGGTCTGGGAATGGCATGGTGGGCATGGGTGGACTGGGACAGCCCCATTAGGAACTGTCTTGCTGAAGGACATGCTGGGAGTTGATCGGACCATGCAAGTTGCTGCTGCTCTGGACTGCAGGTTAGTACCAAAACAAAAACATTTAGAGTAGTTAACAGGGTTTTAGGAGTTGGACTTAGTAGGGAAAAAGGGAGGCAGGTTAGGTGGGGGGTTTAGGAAGTTCCCTCCCACTTCGCTCCTTTATTGGAGCAGACTGGGAGGGAACTGGGGAAAAGGCCTATTCCATTCTGTGCGCATATACTAAATTTCCCCCACTTACGTGCGCGAGACAGCACTGGCGCTTGGTGCATGTTATAAAATCGCCACATCCATGTGTGCAGACCAGCAACCGCGTGCACATGGATGCCCATGTGCAAGTCTTAAAATCTAGAGATGAGCTTTAGGTAAAAATTTCATGTCGGGCTTCATTTCGGGGGGGGGGGGGGGGCACTGATGGGAATTTCTTTTTTCCCAGGTTCAGGGTTTTTTTTCAGGGTCCCCGATTATCGGGTTAGTGTGCACTATCGGGAGTTAGCGTGCACTAATGGGACTTAGCGCACACTAACTCAATAATGAATTTTTTCTGAAATTTTGGAAAAAATTCAATTGTTTTTCGGTTCCACGAACCATTCCAAATTAGGCAATTTCATTGCCAATGTAACCCCAATATTTAAAAAAGGCTCCAGGGGTGATATGGGTAACTATAGACCAGTGAGCTTGATTTCAGTGCTGGGAAAAATAGTGGAAACTATTCCGAAGATCTAAATCGTAGCGCATATAGAAAGACATGGTTTAATGGAACACAGTCTACATGGATTTACCCTAGGGAAGTCTTGACTAACAAATCTGCTTCATTCTTTTGAAGGGGTTAATAAACATGTGGATAAAGGTGAACTGGTAGATGTAGTGTATTTGGATTTTCAGAAGGCATTTGACAAAGTCCCTCATGAGATGCTTCTAAGAAAACTAAATAGTTATGGATTTTGTGGATTACAAACTGGTTAAAAGACAGGAAGCAGAGAGTAGGATTAAATGGTCAATTTTCTTAGTGGAAAAGGGTAAACAGTGGAGTGCCTCAGGGATATATACTTGGACCGGTGCTTTTCAATATATATATAAATGATCTGGAAAGGAATACGATAAGTGAGGTTATCACATTTGTGGATGATACACAATTGTTCAGAGTAGTTAAATCACAAGCAGATTGTGATAAATTGCAGGAAGACCTTGTAAGACTGGAAAATTGGGCATCATAATGGCAGATGAATTTTAATGTGGATAAGTGCAAAGTGATGCATATAGGGAAAAATAACCCATGCTATAATTACACAATGTTAGGTTCCATATTAGGTGCTACAACCCAAGAAAGAGATCTAGGCATCATAATGGAAAACACATTGAAATCTTCAGTTCAGTGTGCTGCGGCAGTCAAAAAAGCAAACAGAATTTTGGGAATTATTAGAAAGGGAATGGTGAATAAAACGGAAAATGTCATAATACCTCTGTATCGCTCCATGGTGAGACCGCGCCTTGAATACTGTGTACAATTCTGGTTGCCGAATCTCAAAAAAGATATAATTGCGATGGAGAAGGTACAGAGAAGGGCTACCAAAATGATAAGGGGAATGGAACAGCTCCCCTATGAGGAAAGACTAAAGAGGTTAGGACTTTTCAGCTTGGGGAAGAGATGGCTGAGGGGGGATATGATAGAGGTGTTTGCCTTTACCTCATGAGAGGTCTAGAATGGGTAGATGTGAATCGGTTAATTACCCTTTCGGATAGTAGAAAGACTAGGGGGCACTCCATGAAGTTAGCATGGGGCACATTTAAAACTAATCGGAGAAAGTTCTTTTTTACTCAATGCCCAATTAAACTCTGGAATTTGTTGCCAGAGGATGTGGATAGTGAAGTTAGTATAGCTGTGTTTAAAAAAGGATTGGATAATTTGGAGGAGAAGTCCATTACCTGCTATTAATTAAGTTGACTTAGAAAATAGCCACTGCTATTATTAGCAACGGTAACATGGAATGGACTTAATTTTTGGGTACTTGCCAGGTTCTTATAGCCTGGATTGGCCACTGTTGGAAACAGGATGCTGGGCTTAATGGACCCTTGGTATGACCCAGTATTGCATGTTCTTATGTTCTTATATAGATGGAGGCTGGCAGATAGTCAGGCATTTTTATTATTATAGATGAGGTTCTGCAGAATAGTTAGAATTTTGAATTTTATGTGCCATTTGATTGGTAACCAGTTTAAATTAAATAAAATTGAGGAAATAATGTCATATAATTTTGTATTGGATAGTAGTCGAGCTGCTAAGATTTATTTTAATTGTAAAGGTCGTATAGTTGATAAAGGAAGTCTGTCATAAAATGAATTGCAGTAATCGATACGGGTTAATATTAATGATTGAAGAACTGTGCAGAAGTTGGATGCATCAAATAGTGATTTAATATGTGTCAACAAATTAAGTTTATACAAAGATGATTTTACCACTAATTTGATGTGAGATTGCATGGCTAACTTTAGGTCCAATATAACTCCAAGATTTTGAATATTTTTGATACATTGTTGTTGAAAGATACGTTTTTAGGGATTTCTTCAAACTGAGGGTCTCCAAAAATCATAATTTCTGTTTTTGACAAATTGAGACTGAGTTTATTATGGGATAGCCAGGTATTGATGGTAGATAAACATAATATGATAAATTGTACAGTAGATTTTCTTATGTAATGGAAAGCCAAAGGCCTCCTGGCGAGCTAAAATTACTGAACTAACATTTTTCTAATCTGTAGCTTTGCGAGCATCTGTTGCACTGGAGGTGGACCCTTGGTCGGTGCAGGATTGATAAGGCCCTCTGATCAGACCCAGAGAGCACCTGCCACCAGGAGGCAGTGCACACAAGGAGACAGAGGCTAGTTGGAGCTTTGGCAAAAGCAATCCGGGTTTTCCGCAGTTTGAGCCCTTGGGTACCCAGACCACCTGGACTTAGGTGGGCCTCTGAGGATCTCCCAGAGAGGTAGCAGAGAGGTGAGCCCACCACGAGCAAAGGTGCATGGCTGGTGAAGATAAGATGGGCTAGACAAGGACTGGGATCACCGGAGACCTCAGGAAGAAAGCAGGAAGTGAAGGTCCTCTGGGCAAGATAGGCAGTGCCTATTGGTCTAGTTGAAGGTAGGCCATGGTCAGCATCTGAGCAGGCTGGTCTGGTTGTCACAGGAGCAAACAGAGTATCCAAGTGTAGTGCAAGGGTCAAAGCCAGGTTATCAGTCCCATGATGGTCAGCCAAATCAAGGGTCAGTTCCAAGGTCAGTCCATAGAGGTCAAGCAAGCAAGGATCAGTTCCAGGTGGCGGTCAAACGTGGTCAGAAGGCAGGCAGTGGTCAGTTCCAGGCAGTGGTCAATGTAGTCAGGCAAGCAGAGGTCAGTACCGTGAATCAGTCCGAGAAAGTATGACAAGGAGAGGAACTTGGAGCAGGAGGTTTGAGAGACACTGGAACACAGAGAGGACCACAGGAATGCAGGAGCACTGGAACAAGACAGGAACACAGGATCACCACAACAAGGCGGGAACCCTGGAATGGGACTGGAACAAGGAAGCAGCAGAACAGAGGAACAAGGAACAGCAAACTAGCTACACTGAAGGTGTCGACCCAATTGCCAAGGTGAGCTTCTGGGGAGAGAGCCTTGCCTTATATACTATGGTTAAGTGATGTCATCATCGGGCACCGTGGACTGGTTTCCCATGCTGGGTCCTTTAAAGGGCCGAGCGGTCCGCATGCACATGTTAGGAGTTAGCAATCTGTTAGTGAGTTAGCAAACAGATAGGGATATTTGTGGGTGGATCCTTGGGCCGTATGACAGACAATGGACCCACATATTTGGGAGCCAGCCGTTGAGAGGGCAACTGAAGATGAATATGTCTGGTGCTGAGCCAGACTCGTTTCCCGGCAGGAACACTGATGAGGCATGGCGATGGGCATCCATCACACATTTGGCTCAATGATATGTGCCGGAGTCTCGGGTGTATCCTTCGGCTCTAGGGAGCGTGAGAGCGCATCTGTGCAGAGGTTCTTTGCCACCGGGTGGTTGCGAATCTCAAAGTTGAAGTGAGCAAAGAAAAGAGCCCAGTGGGCTTACCTCGGGTTAAGTAACTGGGCTTCTTTCAGGTGTTCTAAGTTCTTATGGTCAGAAAAAATAGTAAACCTGTGTTGCGTCCCTTCAAGCCAGAGATGCCATTATTGGATGGCAAGTTTCATGGCCAGACGTTCACAGTCCCTAATAGTGTAGTTCTATTCTGTGGGTGAGAACTTATGGGAGCAGAAAGAGCATGGGGCAAGGGCTCCCTTGGTTGATTACTGACTAAGGACTGAACCAGCTCCAATGGCAGAGGCATTAACATCTACCACGAAGGGGCGGCTAGGGTCTGGATGATGGAGACATGGACCAATAGGGAAGGCTTATTTCAATGCTTGGAATGCAGACTGGGCCTTGGGGCTCCAAATCTGAATGTCACTTCCTTTCTTCATCATGGCGGTGAGTGGAGCGGCCAGCGTAGAGTAATCTGTTATAAAATGATGATAATAATTTGTGAATCCCAGGAATCTTTGCAGGACCTGTAAGCCCACTGGCTGGGGCCAATCATGGATACCTTGGAGCTTTTCTGGGTCCATGGTAAACCCTTGGCTCGAGATAATGTATCCCAGGAATGGAAGGCTGGACTGCTCAAAAAGGCATTTCTCTAGTTTGGCATAAAGGTGGTGGTCCCTGAGTCGGAGAACAGTTTGGATGTGGGAGCAATGGGAATCCAGATCCTTGGAGAAGATTAATATGTCGTCCAAGTACACTACTACGAATGAGTACAGTAGATCTCGAAAGATCTCATTCATCATCTGTTGGAAGATGGCGGGAGCATTGCATAGCCCGAGGGGCATAACTACATATTAACTGTGGTCTTCCGTATGTCTTCAGGCTGGATCCGAATTATGTTATAGGTTCCACATAAGTCTACCTTTGTGAATATCTGAGCTACTTGCAGCCGATCAAAGAGAACACTGATGAGTGGAAGTGGGAACCAGTCCTTCTGGGTAATTGTATTCAGACCCCTGTTGTCAATACAGGGCCTCAGGCTCCCATCCTTCTTTACTAAGAAGAACCCGGCGCCTGCAGGGAAGTAGAAGGTCTCATAAAACCTTTGGCCAAATGTTCTTTAATATATGTATCAAATCAAAAAAGAGTGCTGGAACAAATTTACATAGTCCAATAGTCAAAGATTCCAATCAAACAATTTTATTTTTTCATATCTTGCAACTCCACTGTTGTATTTCAAAGGGTCCCCTGACACAGACCCTTGTTTCGCCGAGGTTGCATCGGAGGGACAAGCAGGTAATCTCAACAAGTTGTACAAGCAAAACATCAAGAGGACTATGTTAAGTAGAGCAAAACAGTGCCAACCAAAATTTGTGTACATAAATAAACTCTTTATATACTTTCAAAGACACAAGGAAAACTACCTGTTTCGCTCACCAATTTATCATTCATTAAATAGCATTCTTTAAATAAACTTTATTTCAAATTTATAAACTCTAAATACTGTCACATTATTTTCACATATTTAAATTAAAACATACACACCTCATTCATACAACTCATACATCCAAGCTTCCAAGTTCTCTTACCCTGTTGATTGTAACTTTGACTCATTCCTACCTACTGTTTACCTTTTTGTTTACTTGAATTGTTACCCCAGTTATATTCTTGTTAATTGTAAACCGATCCGATATGGTTATTTACTATGAAGGTCGGTATATAAAACTGTTAAATAAATAAATAAATAAATCCTCAATATCCCCAACCCACCAGCTAAAAATGTACATATTTTTAAAAACATTTTTCACACTTCTCTCATCACAAAAATAGACCCACATGTGCAATAATACCCCTAAACACATTAATGTCCCATGGTATCTCAAACCTGAGAAAAAGTCCTAACTACTTTTTTCACAGCATTCAATTTCCAATGGTAGAGATATCACATTTTTGTTTCTCAAGATACCTCAATATTGTTTCAAGAGCCCAATTCAATTTCCAATGGTGGAGATATCACAAGGTACCGCAATATTGTTTCAAAAGCGCAATGCCATGGCGTTTCGGTGGTGTCCCGCCTGCATCAGGGGCACTTAAAGGAAATGTTAGTATATTCAGATCCACCACCAAATATCTCTTCCAAGCCTTTTGTATCAACAGATGCTTCTGTCCGGGCTATCGTTGAATATTGGAGTTCCCAACTACGTGCCAAACACTTGATGCCAGCCACAATTCTCATTCAGAACTGTTGTATCAATGTTGTACTTCCAATGTGGTGCAGCTATGCGTGAAAATCTGTATCCGCTGTTTCCGCCCTAGTAGTACATGCCTTCAAAGCCACTTGGTTCTTATTGCTCATAGCCGGCAGCCTGGTTACACGTGAAGCTCTCCTTTAAAACTGCTTCTCTCACTGAAAGTGGTTTTAAAAAAACGTATATATTTCTGTTTAAACTCTAGGAGCCCATACAACTCGGTCATTAATGATGTTTATAATGACATAGAGGGGTGGAGTCGGGACATTTAAATTGTAGCGGGAATGCGGCAAAGTTCTTTTACGTCGAGACATAAGTAGGAGAAAGGGGTTGCCGCACAAGGGCAGGGAAGCGGGGATCTATGGGTTTGTGGATTTTTAGTTCAACGATCCATGGATATGTTTTAAATTTTAAGTGATCGGCATTTGAAATGCGGTGGGGGTGGGGGAAGGTACATTGATGTTGGGATATAAGTAGGAGTATGGGCTAAGAGTGGGCAAATGTAAAGCATTGAATTTTGGAGTTGATGAATATATTAATGTATCAACCGTGATAGTGACTATATTTGCCTCCAGCATTATCAAGTAAGGGGAGATAGGTATGAGAGGAGATTTGTATGAATGAAATAGGCTTCCAGGGGTAAGATTTAGTTAATGTATATATTGTATATTCCATAAATAAGAGTTGTATGGGCTCCTAGAGTTTAAACAGAAATATATACGTTTTTTTAAAACCACTTTCAGTGAGAGAAGCAGTTTTAAAGGAGAGCTTCACGCGTAACCAGGCTGCTGGCTATGAGCAATAAGAACCAAGTGGCTTTGAAGGAGTGTACTACTAGGGTGGAAACAGTAGATACAGATTTTCACGCATAGCTGCACCACATTGGAAGTACAACATTGATACAACAGTTCTGAATGAGAATTGTGGCTGGCATCAAGTGTTTGGCACGTAGTTGGGAACTCCAATATTCAACGATAGCCCGGACAGAAGCATCTGTTGATACAAAAGGCTTGGAAGAGATATTTGGTGATGGATCTGAATATACTAACATTTCCTTTAAGTGCCCCTTATGCAGGCGGTACACCGCCGAAACGCCATGGCATTGGGCTTTTGAAACAATATTGCGGTACCTTGTGATATCTCCACCATTGGAAATTGAATTGGGCTCTTGAAACAATATTGAGGTATCTTGAGAAACAAAAATGTGATATCTCTACCATTGGAAATTGAATGCTGTGAAAAAAGTAGTTAGGACTTTTTCTCAGATTTGAGATACCATGGGACATTAATGTGTTTAGGGGTATTATTGCACATGTGGGTCTATTTTTGTGATGAGAGAAGTGTGAAATTTTTTTTAAAAAATATGTACATTTTTAGCGGGTGGGTTGGGGATATTGAGGATGTATGAGTTGTATGAATGAGGTGTGTATGTTTTAATTTAAATATGTGAAAATAATGTGACAGTATTTAGAGTTTATAAATTTGAAATAAAATTTATTTAAAGAATGCTATTTAAGGAATGATAAATTGGTGAGCGAAACAGGTAGTTTTCCTTGTGTCTTTGAAAGTATTTATTGTAGGACAAGGGATCATCGGTATTAGCATTGTTTGTATACATAAATAAACTTACAAACATACCTTCATACAATTCTGAAACGGTGTGGCAGGGAGCATGTATAACATTGTAGCTTAAGCATTTTTAACTTCTATCAAAAAAGGCACCAAAATAACGTGAGCCAATCAGGTCTTTCTTACCTCTGTTTACTTGCTGACCCTGACACTTGCTTAGGATCTAAAGTCATTGCCTCTCTATTTGCTTTATATTTGCACAGCAACTGGCAAACAGGCAAATTCTGATAAGGTATCCTTCAGTGTATCATGACAAGACCTCTTCATTTTCCACAGCGAGCATGTTTTAAAGTACATGGGCAAAGTTCCTTCTCTTGCTGTGACAGTGTCTTTTTGGGGCCTGTCAGAATGTGGCCTGTACATGGCTTTTATAATTCATAACTGGAGCATCAGTGGTAAAGAAAAGGGAAGTGATTATCCCCTTGTACAGGTCCTTGGTGAGGCCTCACCTGGAGTACTGTGTTCAGTTCTGAAGACCGTATATAAAAAGAGACAGAGACAAGTTTGAAGCGGTACAGAGAAGGGCAACCAGAAAGGTGGAGGGTCTTCATCGGATGTCATACGAGGAGAGATTGAAGAATCTAAATATGTACACCCTGGAGGAAAGGAGGAGCAGGGGTGATATGATTCAGACTTTCAGATACTTGAAAAACTTTAACGATCCAAAGACAACGACAAACCTTTTCCGTCAGAAAAAAATCAGCAGAACCAGAGATCACGAGCTGAAGCTGCAAGGACAAAGACTAAGAACCAATGTCAGGAAGTATTTCTTCACGGAGAGATTGGTGGATGCCTGGAATGCCCTTCCGGAGGAAGTGGTGAAGTCCAAAACTGTGAAGGACTTCAAAGGGGCGTGGGATAAACACTGTGGATCCATCAGGTCTAGAGGACGCGTATAAAGAGGAGGCAGCAAAACACTGCATGGAGCAGCAGTAGCCATAGAGGCATTCACGGAGTGGGATGCCAGTGGCCAGTGGTTGGTGTTCCACCTTCACGGAGCGGAAGGATGGAGGGCTGCCATCTCCAAATTAAAAAACAAAAAAACAGGGGGGGGGGGTTCATGGGCTATAGGTATTACCAATTATTAGGCTTATTCAATTACCAATTATTAGGCTTCTTCAATATTTGTTGATAGTTAATGTGACCTTCAAGGTATAATTCACTTTCAATGCATATCCAGCATAGCTCTCTGCTTCAACAGCAGAGAGCTGTTGAAGCAGAGTGAGGGGAGAAGAAAAACTAATACTTCATGCATATCCAGCATATCCACGCATATCACGCATATCACGCATATCCACGCATATCCAGCATATTTTACTCTCTGCTTCAACGGCAGAGAGCTATGCTGCCACTTACCCAACTAATCAAGCTTGATATTTCACTTGGATGCAGCTCCATCACTGCTCTCTACATTAATGGTGGGGGTGAAAGAGAAATAGAACCTAAGGTTACTAAGAGCTAAGAGAAACAGATAAGTATGAGAAAAAAAAGTGTGAAGCTTGCTGGGCAGACTGGATGGGCCGATTGGTCTTCTTCTGCCGTCATTTCTATGTTTCTATGTTTCTAAACATGAGATATCTCCAAACATTCCCCCCTTCTTAAGTGAGATGAGTCAGCAATGGAGCTTATCTTGCTTAAGCCTAACTACTAGTTACTATGCAGGTCTTAGCTATATGACATGTATGACCACCAATGATTCATGAAAAAAAATCACATATATTCAACGTGAACTATTGAATGAGGAACACCCTCATACATGAGCTGTTGTACATTTATGCTGGAACAGCGTTTTAACTCTTATGCACTTTACAAATGTGCCTGCTCACTTAAATTAATCATGGGGTAACCCTTTTCATTTCACGTTGAAGTATGCCGCTCTTAAGCAGAGAAAAAACATTTTTTTTTAAATTGTTTTTGAAAGGTTTTTTTCAAAGAACAATTTTGTTTAGAATTTTAACCTCATTAAAGGTTTACAACGTCAGCTCCAACTTAATAAGAAGACATCAATGGAATAGAAAATGTATCTTTTCCAAAAAAAATGGACTAGAGCAAAGAGCTCGTCAGCTCTGCTCGGCCGAACGCCCGACACCGCTGGTGTTTCGAAGGCTTTAAACAATGTCCAGAGTTGAAGGCTTTAAACAATGTCCACCGCTGGGGTCTTCAGGGGCTTTAAACAATGTCTAGAGTTGGAGAGACACCGCTGGTGTTTCGAAGGCTTCTTCTTCAGGGGCTTTAAACACTAAAAGATGGAACAAAGAACAGGGTGTACCTCATTCAATAGTTCATGTTGAATATATGTGATTTTTTTCATGATTTGTTCATACCTTTATCACATATTTCACCAGTTCTTTTGATATCGGGAGACCACCAATGATGACATCATCAACATGAGGTAGGAATAATGCAATAATAATTACAATAATCATAGTACTTATAAGGAATCATAATAGTAATAATAGCATAGGAATAATGTAATAATGTAATAGATAGAATAATAAGGAATAAAATACTCATTATAATGAGGAAAGATAAAAATTATAATGATGAAAAATAAATGGATAATAGTAATAGGAAATATATATGGGTGAAAAGAAATAAGAAAATAATGTAGTTCTCATGTGGTGCATGCTGTAGAAATATGAGGTAGGGATATCATCTCATACTTAAGGTAGAGTGTGACTGCAACCCACCTTTCCCTAGTCTAGAAAGTGATGAAGTATGATCACTGAATATCTGGTACCTCATACAATACCAGAAATGGGGACTGAGGGAGGTTTCACAAGCACATAGCTTTACGGCGAGACCTATCCCATGTGGTGTCCCAGTAGGGCCCTTACTCTGTTAAAGAGGGTGATTGAAAATAGGATGTGGGCTACAATCACCATGGCTAAGGCATGTAAGTCATAAGACAGCATATAGACAGTTTGTAAAATATCTTCATCTCTGGAATAATAATTGTAGTCAGCAATTTCTGCTATGTCTTAATCTACAGACAGTTCCACAGTGTGAGAATCTTTATAGCCTAAAAGATATTTCAGGTTTTCATCAAAGCTGATTTCATGACCCTGAAACACATCTAAACTTTCTACCTCTGTTGGAACTGGATTTGGTTCTAGGTAGTATGAGGACACACCCCCTACAGTAACTATGGAGTTCTTAGATATTGTAACTAAAGAAACAATACTGGGTAAGGGAACCTCACTGGTAATATCATGCATGTTAGAAACAGTAAGGGCCAGATTTTCTAATCTACGCATGGCTGTAGATTTATGCGCACAACCTGGCGGGCACAAATCTACGCCTGATTTTATAAGATGCGCGCAAAGCCGCACGCATGTTATAAAATCCGGGGTCAGTGCGTGCAAGGGGGTGTACACTTGTGTACCTTGCGCACACTGAGCCCTAGGGGAACCACGATGGCTTTCCTCTTTCCCTCTGAGGCCGCTCCGAAATCGGAGCAGCTTTGGAGGGAACTTTCCTTTCGCCCATCCCCGCACCTTCCTCTCCCTTCCCCTCCCTTCCCCAATCTAACCTGCCCCCCAGCCCTACCTAAATCCCTTCCCTACCTTTATTATTTAAGTTGTGCCTGCCTCTGGGCAGGTGTAGGTTGCGTGCACTGGCCAAGTGCTGGCGCGCGATTCCCCGGCCTAGCAGGCCTTCGGAGGCCTCTGGCGATGTCCCTGCCGGTGCCATCTTGTGCTCCTACCATGTGACATGTGAAGGAAGGAAGTTCTTTTCACTCAACGCATAATTAAACTCTGGAATTTGTTGCCAGAGGATGTGGTTAGTGCAGTTAGTATAGCTGTGTTTAAAAAAGGATTGGATAAGTTCTTGTAGGAGAAGTCCATTCCCTGCTATTAATTGAGTTGACATAGAAAATAGCCACTGCTCTTACTAGCAATGGTAACATGGAATAGACTTAGTTTTTGGGTACTTGCCAGGTTCTTATAGCCTGGATTGGCTACTGTTGGAAACAGGATGCTGGGCTTCATGGACCCTTGGTCTGACCCAGTATGGCATGTTCTAATGTTCTTAGGTATTTATATCTCTATGGCAGGCCCAGCTAGTAACTCGAGGTGAGGTTTAGGTCTTGGTGTAGCGGTTAGGGGCCACTTTGACATTCAAAGTTAGATGTATGAACAGAACAGTGCTCTCTTGTGAAGATTTAATGACCTTCAGAGTGAGGAAACTCACCCAAAGTTGAGATTTGTACAATGTTCTCTCAACCTAGCTTGATGAACTCTCTACCTGGAAAAAAAAACCTTGAAAATCTGACAAGATAGCATCTTTCCTAGCTGGAGAAGAGCAAGATGGCAATTGCCCATCAAAATGCCAAGAAGAAGCTGTCTGTACTCAAGACCATGATTTATTTTTATTTTTATTTATTTATTTATTTAAGGTTTTTATATACCGGCAATCATGAGAACATATCTTGCTGGTTTACATGAAACGGGAGTGCATTAAATACATCAAACTAGAACTCAGGTGACCGAAAGTACAGTTACAATTAACAAGGGTGGCAGAACTTGGTGAAGAGGAAGAAAAAGGAAAGAATAAATGGTTAAACGATATACAAGTCACATTACAAGTTATGTACAAATGGCATGATTAATGGCTGAATGTTTTGAGGAGGTCCTTGGGTTGTGTCCTTGGATTGTGTCATTAAATTGTGTCTTGGAAAGCTTGCTTGAATAACCAAGTCTTAAGTCTTTTCCTAAAAGTTGGGAGGCAAGGTTCCAGTCTGAGATCTGTGGGCAATGAATTCCACAGAAGGGGGCCAGCTGTGGAGGTGGCGCGATCTCTTAGGGTAATGTGTCTAGTCGTTTTTGCAGGGGGAACTTGGAGTGTGCCTCTATAAACATCTCTGGTAGGTCTTGTCGAGTTGTATACTTGGAGAGGAAATTGAAGATCGAGGGAAGTGCATTGATGTATAGTTTTTGAAAATGATACATATGGTTTTGTACATGATACGGAAGTATACGGGTAGCCAATGTAGCTCTTTCAGGATGGGAGATATGTGGTCTCTTTTTCTTGTGCCTGTTAGTAGTCGGGCTGCTGAATTTTGCACCATCTGTAATGGTTTGGAATAGGAAGAAGGCAGACCTAGCAATAGGGAGTTGCAATAGTCTAATTTTGAAAAAATGACTGCCTGGATGATCGTTCTGAAGTCTTGAGCATGGAAGAGAGGTCTTATCCTTTTCAAGACCTGGAGTTTATAGAAGCAGTCTTTGGTTGTTTTGTTGATGTGTGCCTTGAAGTTTAGCCGGTTGTCCAATAACACTCCTAAGTCTCTAACTTGTGCAGTAGGTAGGTTGGTGGGAAGAGTAATGTTAGGTGTATTGTTCTCGGGAGAGATGAGTAGGATTTCTGTCTTGGAGGAATTTAAGATGAGGTGAAGGCTGTTGAGAAGTTGTTTGATTTTTTGGTGGCATGATTCCCAGTAGTCAAGAGTTTTAGAGTATGTGTCTTTGATGGGGATGATGATTTGAATATCATCTGCGTATAGGAAGTACTTTAGATTGAGGTCAGTGAGAAGTTGGCAAAGAGGAAGCAGGTAAATATTGAATAGAGTCGGAGATAATGAGAACCTTGTGGGACTCCTATGGCAGAGTCAAATCTTGAGGATTCCTTGTTTTGGAGTTTAACTTTGTAACCTCTGTTGTTGAGAAAGGTTTTGAACCAAGATAGGACGGTGCCGCAGATTCCTATGGACGATAACTGGTTTTAAGAGGATGGTGTGGTTGACCGTGTCGAATGCTGCTGATAGGTCTAACAAGATCAATAGAAAAGAGTTTCCTTTGTCGAGGCCCAGTAAGATATGGTCTGTCAACGAAGTGAGGAGGGATTCTGTGCCTCGATTTTTACGGAAGCCGTGTTGTGGGATGAAGAGAAGATTGTTGTCTTCGATGAAATCTGAGAGTTGAGAGTTCACTAGTTTTTCCATGATCTTTGCGATGAATGGGAGGTTAGCTATGGGGCGGAAGTTGTTAGGGTCCTTCTGGTCTAGGTTGGGTTTCTTTAGGAGCGGTGAGATTGAGGCCATTTTAAGATCATCTGGGAAGGTTCCTTGGGCTAGAGAGCAGTTGATGATATTTTTCAATGAAGTGGCTATTGTGTCTGGAATAGCTAGAAGAAGTTTGGAGGGGATGTGGTCTGCAGGATGAGACGAAGGTTTCATTCTTCTCAGGATGGTTTGTATCTCCGTGGAAGAGACGGGTTCAAAGGTGTTTAAGCTGACGTTTTTGAGGGCAGGTTGTTGATATGTCTGGAGGTCGGCTGTATTGGAAGGCAGTTGTGTTAAGAGATTGGTGATTTTATTTTGGAAAAACTGAGCGAGTTCTTCTGCTTTGGGTTGTGCCATGTTGCCTGGGATTTCTCGCGGAATGGTTTGCGTGAGGCTGGAGACATAAGCGAAGAGGGCTTTGGCGTCAAAAACCAGGTTGTGAATCTTAGATGCATAATAGTCTTTTTTTGATTTTGAGGTGAGAGATTTGTACTGGTAAAGTGTGGATTTGTATGAAAAAATGGTGATGTCACAAGGGGTTTTGCGCCAGGTCGCTTCTTTTTTTCTTAAACTTTGTTTTAGTTTTCTGAGTTCATTAGTGAACCACGGTTGTCTGTTGGATGCATTGGTGTGAGATCTTTTTGTAGTTGAAGGACAGAGCTTGTTGGCTATGTTTTCTGTTATGTTGTTCCAGGAGCGAATGGCAGTGTTCGGGTCAGTGAGGTCTAATAGGGGTAGCTGTGAGACCAATTGGTTGTTAAGGTCTTCTGGTGAGCATCGCCTCTTGTAGTGGAATGAAGGAGAGGGGGAGTAGGGAGTGTTGGATTTTTCCAGCGTGAATGAGGTAGAGATGAGCGTGTGGTCTGACCATGGAACCTTTTTGTTCTTCAAATTGGATGTAGTCGTAATGCCCTTGTTGACGAAAATCAAGTCCAGAGTGTGACCCGCTTTGTGTGTGGGTTCGTTGACTAGTTGTTGGAATCCCATAGCAGGACAGGGCTGTGATGAGTGTTACGCAGCTGTTAGATGGTGAGGGATTGTCTATGTGCAGATTGAAATCTCCTAAAATGATTGCTGGAGTATCCAGGTGATGAGCATGGTGGTGATTTCAAGGAGGGGGGGAGACCTCTGCTTCTAGGAGTCCCGGGGGGGCGTAGACAAGAAGGATTTGAAGATGTTGTGAGGTGAAGAAGCCGACTTCCAGTTTTGAGTTAGAGCTGAAAGGATGTTGGGAGAAGTTAAGGCTTTTTTTGGTAGCCAGAAGGATGCCCCCTCCTCTTTTTTTCAGTCTCGGGAGTGAGAAGAAGTCATAGGTTTGTGTAGGTAGTTGGTTTATTAAAGCTGTATCTGAGGGCTTAAGCCATGTTTCGGTTACTGCACAGATATCTGGCTTGGCGTCGGTGAGATAATCATTGAAAATTAGGGATTTCTTCGTTAGAGATTGTGCAATGAAAAGAGAGAGTGAAAAGAGGGAGAGGCCTAGAAGCTGGGTAATTGGTGTGATCAAGATAGGGGTGAGGGTTTTTAAGTTATTGTGAGGGGCTCGTCTGGTAGATGTTCTTTTAGATAGGAGGCGGTGTTGTAAGATTGGTATTGGAAGAGCAAGAGACATTGTGGGAGGTTAGCTGGCTGGCGCAGAGTGTAGGCGGATGGCAGATGGAAGGATAGGCTGAGATTAGGAGATAAATAATTGGTTGGTTAGTGCTCTGGAAGAACGCTGGAAGGATGCTTGCTGAAAAGGCGTAGACTGGTTGCTTGCTGTGAGGGCGTAGACTGGTTGCTTGCTGAGAGCTTGCTGTGAGGGCGTAGACTGGTTGCTTGCTGAGTGCTTGCTGTGAGGGCGTAGACTGGTTGCTTGCTGTGAGGGCGTAGACTGGTTGCTTGCTGAGTGCTTGCTGTGAGGGCGTAGACTGGTTGCTTGCTGAGTGCTTGCTGAGAGGGCGCAGACTGGTTGCTTGCTGAGTGCTTGCTGTGAGGGCGTAGACTGGTTGCTTGCTGAGTGCTTGCTGAGAGGGCGCAGACTGGTTGCTTGCTGAGTGCTTGCTGTGAGGGCGTAGACTGGTTGCTTGCTGAGTGCTTGCTGAGAGGGCGCAGACTGGTTGCTTGCTGAGTGCTTGCTGTGAGGGCGTAGACTGGTTGCTTGCTGAGTGCTTGCTGAGAGGGCGTAGACTGGTTGCTTGCTGAGTGCTTGCTGAGAGGGCGCAGACTGGTTGCTTGCTGAGTGCTTGCTGTGAGGGCGTAGACTGGTTGCTTGCTGAGTGCTTGCTGAGAGGGCGCAGACTGGTTGCTTGCTGAGTGCTTGCTGTGAGGGCGTAGACTGGTTGCTTGCTGAGTGCTTGCTGAGAGGACGCAGACTGGTTGCTTGCTGAGTGCTTGCTGAGAGGGCGCAGGCTGGATGCTTGCTGAGTTTGCTTGCAGGGTGCTTGATGGGAGGGCGCAGGAAGGTTGATTACTTAGAGGGCGCTGGGTGGTTGCTTGAAGGAAGAGAGCTGGAAGGACGTGAGCATGTTGGACACTGGTTGAGCTCTAGTGTAATATTGGTGTGAAACTGCTCCGGGAAGCGAGGGTCGAAACGAAGGGGCGAAACAAAGGGGCAGGCCCCTTTGTCGCGCTCCTTCGTGCGCGCGACGCCCGGCGCGTGACGCCAGGGAGAGTGGTAGTTTAAATACCCCGCCGGTCGCACCTCTGACGTCACCGCCGCGACGTTTTTGTGGGCGGTTCGGGGCGAAGGCTCGCGGCTCGGCTCGGGGCCTGCTGGTGGCGTGGGCTCGTGGTCCGGGTCGAGGCCGGCTGGAGGCAGGGGTTCGCGGCTCCGATCGCGGCCGGCTGGAGGCGGAGGATTGCGTCCTTTCAGGTAGGTGAGCAGCTGAAGAGAAGGGCCGGCGATCGGCGAGGGAGCCCGATCGGGGTGAGCGGAACAGGAGGCCTTACCCCGACGGGCTTCAGCGCCGAACGCGCAGGCCAAGTTCACCGCTGGAGCCCCGTGGAAGGAAAAGGAGGAAGAAGAGGAGAGCGGCAGTTTAAATACCCCGCCGGTCGCACCTCTGACGTCACCGCCGCGACGTTTTTGTGGGCGGTTCGGGGCGAAGGCTCGCGGCTCGGCTCGGGGCCTGCTGGTGGCGTGGGCTCGTGGTCCGGGTCGAGGCCGGCTGGAGGCAGGGGTTCGCGGCTCCGATCGCGGCCGGCTGGAGGCGGAGGATTGCGTCCTTTCAGGTAGGTGAGCAGCTGAAGAGAAGGGCCGGCGATCGGCGAGGGAGCCCGATCGGGGTGAGCGGAACAGGATGATGTCAATTGACTTGCATTACCTGTCTGCCATTCAATGGATATACATTTTCCCAGATGGGGGTGGATCCTGGCCTGCCCAAAGACAAGAGAAGAAAACATACACATGGTCATTCTGCCTTGGAGTGAGAGTGAGGGGCACCAGAGTTGGGGTACCAAGAATCTTCAGATCCACATCTGAGCATTTGGAAAGAGATGGCTGACCTATCTGCATCTTGGGTAGGCAATGGTATCCAGCCCTTGTTCCCAAAGGAGGATTGGGCCATGACAATTAGTGAGCCAGCCAATAGTATAATTTGTGGAGTTGCTGCTGATCAGGAGAATTAGGGGACCTAGGGGAATTTCTCCAAGAGGTGAAAGAATATGTTTGTTTTATCCCCAGAGTCATCCACAGTTAGCCCTGGTGGTATGCTCCATGATGGCTGTGGTTGAGTGTGCAGAGTGCTACACTTTTCAGCAGCCACAACTGGTGGCACTACAGTGATGTTGATGCAGTGCTTTGATGTTCTTTGAGATTGATGTAGCTCTGGTCTTGCATGAACCAAGTTGGCAGTAGTGAGTGCCTTAACCCAAATGAATATCGAGAGGAACAATAGTTTATTGTCACCACTTGAGTTGGAGAGGAGCACAGGGAGTAGTGGGGTCAGAAATCAAATCCCTGCATCAACTGAAGACATGAGGCAGCTGACTAAGCCTATTATTACTGTGATAACTGATGTGGAGATGGGCCAAGCATTGCTTTTGGAGTGCGAATCAGGTTCTGAGGGAACTTTCCCTGCAGTTGGGGCTGAGGATAGTTTGCCTGATGTTAGTGAAGATGCAAGCTATGCTAGCTTTGAGTCCTTTGGTGCAAGTGTGAGTGTGGCAGTAGGAGAGGGTGAACCGATGAGAGGCTGAGCCACTGTGCATAGGCCACGATCAAGGTGTACCCGAGTTAGCTTGACTTTCTCTCAGCAGATTAGTGAATGTCAGAGTTATTTCTCTGATGAGGGATCAGCAGCTTCTAGATCCATAAGAAGGGGCAGCAAGACTTTAGTGAGCCACAACTTTTATTTTATGGAGTAGAATATTGCAGTGTTGGTGGAAAGTTCACAAAGATGTTTCATCATCATGACTCCTCAAAGTAGCATCTTGATGAAAGGCTCTGGGATCATGCTTGAATTTTGTCACCAATGCATGGAGAGTTCATCTCAGTACGTGATTACAGGGGTATGAATCAGAGGCTCATCCAGCAGTGTTGAGTCCCATGAGTCTACTAGTACTGGGCAGGAAGAAGATCTGCCATTATCATGGAATGAAGTGGTCGCTCACATTATGGAACCCATTGGACTGGTAAATTGTGATGTGTTTGACTATTCCAACCTGTAGGAAGTCTGTGACCAACTATGGGTGGTTACAAGCATGGTGGAAAGTGGGCAGAAAGTCAAACAGACTTTACAAGATGACAGGCTTGTTTGGAGAAAGACTTGAGCACTTTTTGGACTGTGATATCACTATGTCTCAGTCTATATAATGAGTTATATTGAACACTACCATGAAGAATGGATTTGAGAATAGACAAGTGTGTGATCAAAGATAAAACTAATTATGATTTTGTTCACAGTCACCCAGAGTACAGAGTAAAATGGCCCAAAAAGTAAAGGATTTGAAAATCGGCAAGAACATCTATGAGTATGTTGTTTAGCACCATATGATAAATTCCATATTGAGTGCATACTACAAAATGGAATCACAGTGAAGAAGCTCCATCCCAAGCATTATAACCATTTATCAGAGGAAAGTGATGAAGATGAGTCATAAATGAGCACATGCTGTGTAGATATTTTCTAATTAAAAGGGTGATTTGAACGAGTTTACTGCTGCTGATTTTTGGACAGTTTTACATTGGAAAATATTTGTAATGTTTGCTGGTTTAGATTTGTGAAAGGGCTTTTCCCTCTGGCTGTTTTTTTTAGAAGCCCTATTTCAAACAAGCCTATAGTCAACAGGCACCTAAATGATTGAAGAGATGCTGCCATTCAAGCATGGATTGGAATACTAATTCTGATTGCATATGAGGGTGGAAATGAATTTATTCATTTACTGTTGAGGTTTATCATCATGATGAGATTATTTCAAAGGAGGTGGTACATCATAGATGGTGGATTACTGATGTGTCTAATCATTAAAATAACTTTACAGATGGCGTATTGACATATTGAGGTTCATATTTAGACATAGACTGGATAGAAAAGTTAGCCAGATAAACGTATCTGGCTAACTTTGGCAGTATATTCAATAGTGCAGTCACATTATTGAGTATAGCTGGCTATCAAACTTAGGAACTTATTTTCCAAGGCTGCGATAGCTAGTGAAGGTAGCGCACGCCTGCGCTACCTACATCGGGGTGGAGTCGGCCCCGGAAGAGGAGGAGTCGGGGCGTCACTGGGGCCGATTCTGCGACGATGACGTGGACAGCGAAAAGGTAAGGGCCTTTTCGCTGCCTATTTCGTGCCCAATAACTACACCGTCTATGGTGGAGTTATTAGGCGCGATCCCAGCAGTGATCGCACCACGGAGTGCGATCGCTGCCGGCTAGCGCAGGACTGCCCCCTTGTTTCGGCCCCCCGCCCCTCATTATCGCATTTTTCTAAAGTATCGCAGGCCTTAGAAAATCCGGCGGTAATGGAGGGCGGGGTGGAGAAGTGGGGGGCGGGCCTGAAAAAGCCAGCAGCGATCGCACCTCCACGGTATGATCGCTGCCGGCTTTTGCACCCAATAGCGCCATCGTAAAAGGTGGTGCTATTGGACGTGAAACTGGTGGTGAAAAGGACCCTTACCTTTTCGCCATCAGCGACGTCTTCGTGACGTTCACCCTGGTGCCACCCCGACTCCTCTCCTTCTGATGCGGATGCCGCCCAGAACCCGCCCTGATCTAGGTATCTCGTGCGATCTCTTTTGAAAATGACCCCCTTAAGCCAGCTAACTATAGCTGGCTAATTTTAGGACAGCTCTTTGGCCTGACCAGACTTATAAGGGGATTAATCAATCCACGATGAATACAGTGGAATGATGACCCGCAAAAAAAAAAGGGGGAAGGGGACAATAGTGTGCAGCCAGCTGCATCATGGTGGTACATTTTCGACCATCATGGTCATGGCCGACAGTACACTTTTGCACCTATAGTGCCGCAGGAAAAGGTGGTGCTATTTCCACTGTATTGTATTTGCCAGCAGTATTGCTGGCAAATACAATGCTTCTATTTTAAGGATTATGCTAATTATGGTGTACTTGAGTAAGAGCTCCCCCAAGTGGGTAATTACTAAAAGTGTATCTGCATTTTTCCAATGTGAATTGTGATATGTATTATTGTGACTATCAGAGTAGAGAAAGGATTGAAAAAATCTGACTCAGTGTGCTGATCCATCTTTTTTTCAATTGTTTTGCAGAGAATGTTTTGGTGGCTTTGCACAATCACAAAGCATATTTTTCTCTTCCATCACTGGCAGATATTTTAGCATCGTTTAGGTCCTCCCCAGGTGATGGTCATTCCCTCCCTGCTTTGGGGGATTGATCATTGTTCCCCTATATATTCTGGGGGTTGAGCATGCTCAGCTTGGGTTTGTTCTTTGGTTTGAGTTGCGTTGGAGTTGCTAATGATGTTGAACTTAGTTTCTATCTTCTTTGAGGTTTTGGAGGCTTGGAGATTTTTATGAGTTGGAGATCCCAGTGGGCTCTCAGCTTACTAAAGGGGTTATCAATATCTACCAGGAGAATTCTATTTTTTATATCCTCCTGATCAAAAGGAGTTTTTCTGAAGCAGAAGAGAAAGAAGGAGAAGTTTTTGGATGAGACAGTGGCCAAATCTTTAGAGTGTTCCAGCATTGAAAGGAAACTCCCATCAGGGTAGGAGTTTTGGGGGGATTTTATTCCCTCTTTTAGAATCAAGGAGATGTGCAGTGCTGAAGAAGAGAGTTTTTGGCCCAGATGTTGTTGGTATTTTTTCCATTTCTGAGGAGCAGTTTTGTCCTTTTTTTTTAAAGTTAGGAGAAGGACACTGTCTGTCCTTTTTTTTTTTTTAACAGTTAGAAGAAGGATAAGGAGACAGTTATTTTAGGAGTAATACTTTTATTTTGCATGATGATGCATCTATGCAATACTCACATGGATGCTTTTCTTTAAACTTAGTAACCCCTTTTTATTTTGAACACCTCTCTGTCTGTTTTTTAAGTCCATCCTTGGGAGATTGACTAAAGAGAGAACTGAACCAGTAAGTACACAGTGTAATATTGGTAATGAGAGTCTGTTTGGGATACCCACCACTGTAACAATGGGTCCCAGAGGCGTTCATCCTCCTCCCTGCTGGGTTGGACACCGGCCTCCCAGTAGTTAACCACATTGATGATAATGTGAAGAGAGAGAGAGAGAGAGAGAGAGAGAGAGAGAGATGCTCTGGGATAGAGAGTGTGGTCCTGGGAATTGCTGTGTCTCTTCAATTAGGTATACAGAAACCAAGAGAGGGTTATATTAGCACAATACCCCACCTCAGTTTCAAATGCAGAATGCAGACAGGCTCTCACCAAATACAGAAAAAAGAGATAATAAATAGAAATATGCAGATAGAAATCAAATTGGAAACTGCAAAAAGCTGGACTCTGAATACAGTGTAGTAATGGAAAAACATTAATCATCAACCAATAAAATCAAGAAATATAAATCAAACATACTAGTAAACCATACTAATACAACAAATATTTCCAATGAGCTGATAAATACAATAACATCAATAATTAAGAGTTCATACAAATAGTTTTAACATTTTCCCAAACACTAATAAAATATTTCAAATCGGTAGACACATCAGACACCCAATAATTAAAACTAATAAAAAAAATCCCCCACTCTCCATGTATGAAAACTTTTCATTTCCAGTCACCCTAACTTTGTCTTGAATTAGTGGGTTGGCACAAATTTTCTACACACACACACCCACCCACACACACACACACACACACACACACACACACACAACCTAGGCAGGATCCCATTCACACAAAACACACACACTTACCCTTGCAGGCTCACATTCACACATGCACACACACAAGCATAGACATAACCCAGGCACTCTCCCATTCATACACAACAAACACAAATATACACAGAAGCAAGGCAAGCTTCCATTCTCACACACACACACACACACACACATACACACATACACATACATATGTTTAACCTAGGCAGGGTCCCAATTACACACACACACACACACATACAGAATACATACACACACAAAACAAAACCCAGGCAGGCTGCCATTTACGCATGCAAACACACAAACACACACACACACACACACAAAACCAAGGTAAGTTCCCCTCCCCTATCTCTTAGGCAGGCAGAGTCACTCTTTTGCTGGCAGCCCTTGAGCCTCTCTTACTTCTCTACTGCTGCCACCATGTATCTATTTAGGGGAGAAGCCAATCTACCACTGTAGGAGCCATTGTGTTGTTTGTCCTCTGTGCTGGCTGTGCAGTATTAAAAATTCACTGGGATACCACTTCCTCTATGCTGATCCAGTTTTAGCCTGCACGTTTTTAATAATTCAGAACTGACACAGAGATGAGCAGCAGAATGGGCTTCATCTTCTGCTCTCAGTGGGATCCTGTCATGCGGGCTTCTCTTTTCTTCAGCCACTGGTGGGATGGGGTCCACTGGCAGACTCCCAGGCTTGTCTTCTTTCTTTGGCTGCCATTCAGATGGGGTACCACAGCAGCCTCCTGGACCTCTCTCTTCTTTTTTTGGCTGCCACTGGAATGGGATAAGATCTGCTGATAACTGCATAGATCTCTCCTTTCTTTAATGGGTCCCATCCTCACTTCTGCATCTGTTGTTCCCCAGTGTGCTGCCAGGTGCAGGTTGCACACCTGTATTTCCTGGCCTGAGCTAACTTTAGCTGGATAAGCTATTTGTTCTCTGCTTTTCTGAATATTGTTCTCAGTTTTCTACAATATGTACATAAGAATACAATATGTACATAAGAAGATAATATGTACATAAGAACATAAGAAATTGCCATGCTGGGTCAGACCAAGGGTCCATCAAGCCCAGCATCCTGTTTCCAACAGAGGCCAAACCAGGCCACAAGAACCTGGCAATTACCCAAACACTAAGAAGATCCCATGCTTCTGACGCAATTAATAGCAGTGGCTATTCCCTAAGTAAACTTGATTAATAGCCATTAATGGACTTCTCCAAGAACTTATCCAAACCTTTTTTGAACCCAGCTACAATAAGGGGCAGATTTTAAATACTTGCGCGAGCGCGTACTTTTGTTCACGCAGCAGAACAAAAGTACGCGTAGCCGTGCGTATCTTATAAAATCCGGGGTCGGCGCGCGCAAGGGGGTGCACATTTGTGCAACCTGCGCGCGCCGAGCCCAGCGCGGCCTGCCTGTTCCCTCCGAGGCCGCTCCGATTTCGGAGCGACCTCGGAGGGAACTTTTCTTTGCCCTCCCCCACCTTCCCCTCCCTTCCCCTACCTAACCCCCCCCCCCGGCCCTCTCTAACCCCCCCCCCCCCTATCTTTGTCGGCAAAGTTACGCCTGCTGAAAGCAGGCGTAACTTTGCGCTCGTCGCCGGCAGCCCCGCTCCGTCCTCCGGTCCCGGGGGCTGGTCCGGAGGCCTTGACCATGCCCCCTGGCTGGCACCATGCCCCCGGGCCCGCCCCCAAAATGCTGCGGCACGCCCCCGAAACACCGCATCATTTCGGGGACGCCCCCAGACACGCCCCCTCCCGCCCCTTTTCGAAAGCCCCGGGACTTACGCGCGTTCCGGGGCTTTACGCGCGCCGGCGGCCTATGCAAAATAGGCGCGCCGGAGCGCGAGGGCCCTGCACGCGTAAATCCTTCCGGATTTACGCGCGCGGCCCTTTTAAAATCCGCCCCTAACTGCACTAACCACATCCTCTGTCAACAAATTCCAGAGATTTATTGTGCGTTGAGTGTAATATTTATTTATTTATTTACTTTGGGATTTAACTCATGCTTCTTCATTGTCAGGTCAAGGTGAATAACTTTCAGGTATAGTAGGTATTTCCCAGATGCAGAAGGGTTACACACTAAGTTGGTCATGCATGAAAGTGCGTTATGACGTTTTTGTATGCGATAATAAATTATTGCATGCAAAAAATACTGTTCTGCACAGTGCGAAAGCAAATTTTTGGGGAAGAATAATGGGCAGAAATTAGTAAAATTAGAAGTCATATTGCATCTTTTTAATGCTGGAAATAACTACACCTTTTTCCCTAGCTTTAAGCTGTGCAATATGGCCATAATGAGGGAGAGGGATTTGTTCTGTGCACCTATGTATATCTCTATAGGAGAGCCACCTATAGGTTGAGGTGAGGTGTTAGTGGTGATATAGGGTTTAGGGACCATTTTTTAATGCAGTGTGAGATATACGAACAACACAGTACACCTTGGTGAAGATTTGACGTCATTTGGAGTGAGGAAAGTCACAAAAAGATGAAATTTTGTACCTTGCTTTCTCACCCTAGCTTGATGCTACCTTATTATAGAGTCCACCAAGCAAGGTTGAGAGAACATAGCATGAAATGTCATCATTTTGAGACTTTCCTCACTCCAAATGATGCCAAATCTTCACCAAGGTATACTGTGCTGTTCGTACATCTCATTCTATATGTGAAAATGGCCCCTAAACCCTATAATCACTACTAACACCTCACCTCAACTTATCAGGTGGCCCTCCTATAGAGATATATAACTTAGTATGAGGGCCTTATAGATAGGACATCTCTCTCTCTCAAAATAGGGATTCTTGCAGTATGCACTACATTTACTACACTATCGGGCGGATTTTAATAGCCCTGCTCGCGTAAATCCGGGCGGATTTACGTGAGCAGGGCCCTCGCGCGCCGGCGCGCCTATTTTGCATAGACTGCCAGGCGTGTCGGGGGCATGTCGGGGGCGGGGCCGGATGACTCGGCGTTTCGGGGGCAGGATGCGGTGTTTCGGGGCGGGACCGGGGGCGTGGCGCCGGCCCGGGGGTGTGGTCCAGGCCTCCGGACCAGCCCCTGAGTCGGAAGACGGTGCGCCAGCAGTCTGCTGGCGCGCGTAGATTTACGTCTGCTTCTCGCAGGCGTAAATCTAGGGACAAAGGTAAGGGGGGGTTTAGATAGGGCCGGGGGGTGGGTTAGGTAGGGGAAGGGAGGGGAAGGTGAGGGGAGGGGAGGGCGAAAGGAAGTTCCCTCCGAGGTGCTCTGATTTCGGAGCGGCCTCGGAGGGAACGGAGGCAGGCTGCGCGGCTCGGCATGCGCAGGCTGCCCAAAATCGGCAGCCTTGCGCGTGCCAATCCAGGATTTTATAAGATACGCGCGGCTATGCGCGTATCTTATAAAATCCTGCATACTTTTGTTTGCGCCTGCTGCGCGAACAAAAGTAAGCGATCGCACTTTTTTTAAAAATCTACCCCTGTATGAAGTACTATGTTATCACAGCATGCAATAATACCTATGCAAAGGTAAATTACTACATGGTGCAATAACTTACCAGTTTCCATAAACACACCCCTTTTTTTTTATAACCTATGCATTATTGATGAATCTAGGCCTTAGCGCCTAACTTTCAAACCTATGCATGGTACAGCATTTGCATTCATAAGTGGGCAATGGAGATTAATATTAGTATTTTATAAACTATATGACAAGAGCCACACAGTTTATAAAGTACTGTGTAACTCTGCTCCAAAAACCACATGTGTATGTTTCAGTATATGCTTATATTTCCAAAGCAAGAAAACTCATATTTTCTCTACTCTTTTTATGCACGGATATTATATATATATATGAAATAATCATGACACTGTGAGAATAAATAATGGAATTAAATGTGGAGGCAGATATGTTTAAAGTATGTGCATATATTGTTTTGAAAATGCATACTTGCGTACTTGGAATTACCATTTTGTAGGTACCTTTGCCAGTTCACTCAGTCCTTCTCCAGTTTACGTATACTATCTAGCACTTTACCCTGAACCACCATCAGTTCTCCCAGACCTCTCACCCAAAAACTGCAGACAACAGTCAAGTCTGATTTCACTTGCATGAGTCAATTAGCAGGTGTTGAAGTATACAAAAGAAGATTAATAATGTGAACATGTATATTTCATACAAAAGAGCAACTACCACACATACTTTTGAACCACTCTCTGGAAGACCCTAGATTTCCATTTTTCCCCAGTAAGATATACATGCAAAACCAAAAATACATTAATTGTTTCTATGTTTATAAAATAGCTTATATGCACATACATGCTACTTGCACACACATATGCTATATTTGTATGCAAAATCCTTTTGAAAATTCACCTTTAAGTTTGCACCTCAGGCAATGGAGGATGAACTGAATTGCCCAAGGTCACAAGGAAAATTGCAGAAGCTAAACTATATCATTATCTAAAATATTATTTAGATTTAGATTTAAGTGCAAAGTAAGAGAGTAAATATACATTGGAATACGTAAGTTTAACTGTGTCAGGCAGATTTAAATACATCTAAAATAGTTAACCTAATCCCAAACTACTGTGCTTTCCTATGCAATTCATATACCTGACACATCATGACAACGTTCACAGTGTGCATCAATAGCATATTTTTTTGTGATAAATGAGTTTAAGCAAGTTGATTAACTTTCCCATAGAGAAATGCTTCACAAATTAATTAATCAATTCACAGTTCTCCACTAATATCATTTATGAGAGCCCCATTTATTTTTTCCTGCAGCTTTTTAAATACAAAGTTATGAATTTGTTAACGATTTGTCCATAATTGATTAAATTATTTGCAGGTTGTGATACTTTTTATTGAATCAAAGTAAGAATTATCTAAAAATAATATCAACAAACTTTCAAGGTCACATAGTTTCTTTTTTCGCAGTTGTTTGCAATAATTCATAAGTTTTGAATTTACAATTAAATTTTGTTTCATCTTTCCCAGTTGGAAATGGTTAAGCTGCCCAATTCAATTGTGTTTATCTTTTGTACAGTTTGCCATTAGAAAGATGCCATTAGCATTCCCAATTGCGATCAATGGGTTTATTTTTATTTGCATAACTGAACAAGAATTTATGATCACAAATGTTTTAATATGAATATATTTAAAAAGCTTGTTTCACTAGATATATTGAAAGATGCTGTTGGTTAGCAGTGAAGATATCTTTATCATCTATTTACTGTGTGAAGTGCATGGGACATTGTAATTATCTTTATAGTAAATGCATTCTCCTTCTTTGTTTCTGTAATAAATAATAAATATAGGACCCTACTTATTAAAGATCAAAATGATTGTGAAAGGTGGGTGGAGATCACGTACTGAAAAGGATACTGAATTAACAGCAGTCTTTAATTTGGATTTCCAGTTAGCAGAAATGTTAAACTCTGAACCAGTTCACTGCCATGCAAATCAGTGGCTTCTCCATCTGCTTTGTTAATTGCCATTCTCTGTGCCTAAACAGGATGCAACTGGTCCTTTGGAATTGATCAGTAGGTGAGAAAGAGGGTGTTACAGTGTTAATTGGTCATTGTTAAAAGCTGGGTTTGCTCAGCATGTGTCTCTGCAATGTGTGTGACAAAATACTAAGCAATATCAAATGTATTGCAGAGCACTGAAGTATGAAAGTATAAACTGGTTGATAAATAGACAAGGCTTTCAAATTAAGGACAGCATCTAATGTATTTTAACTAAAAATTGAAACAAAGCAAAAATGCATACTCATCTTTTTCTGCAAATAGAAACATTGACTAAACTAGATAGCTGCAGTAGGAAATCATTGTCCTAAGAGGTGATCACATGGCAGGCAGGAGAGTATAATCCTGGATTACAGACTTCAGAAGCCATGAGATCCATATTCAGATGATTCATTTGGCTAAGTCTGAAATTTAGCTGGACAAACTATGGGTTTTAAATTTCCTGCCTCACTGACCACCCCCAACTTAACTGGCCAAATATTTTGTCCAGATAAAAACTTAGCCAGATAAATTGATCATATTCTGGAACAGAGCTGATTTATCCAGATAATTTAACGGGGTAATGCTGATATTCAGTGTTATCTGGCTAAGTTATCCAGATAATTCTGGTCATGCCACAGAGCAGTTCTCAAATTATCAGGATAAACTTATCCGGATAACTTTGATTTATCTGAGTATGTTCCATGGTGCAGCCATGCTGTTAAATGTCCCATCCAAGTTATTTGGAGAAGTTTAACCACATAACTTATCCAGGCTGCCCTCAACTGAATATCGACCTCTATGTTTGCACTCTGAAAGGTAACAATTGTCTAATCTAACCTGAAAAAGTCTAATCAACCAGAGTTGTATTGAAATGTTAATGCACAGTACTCCACAGAACATACTGTAGCCTGGAGGCTGCACAGTTCTTTCTAATTGTCTGCATTATGTCAACTTGGTTCAAAATTGACTCTGAATTGGAGGGTTGATTAGCGACCAAAGAACCTGCAAGAAGAAGAAATAATCTGCAGGAAAACTTAGAAGAGAGACAAAAATTGCATGGTTTACTGTTTTAAACCTAGGAAATGGGAAAATCCTGAGGCAGAAAACTGGCTTATAGGCTGATGGTATTTCAGGTCAGAAGGAGGAGAGTAGAAAGAAGGAAATAATGGATTCATAGGGACAAGGTTATTTTTTCTGTTGAATAAACTGAATGAACTATATGAAAAGTTTTCTTGCAAAGTAACCTTTTCCGTTACCTCCTTCCCAAATAATGTTCTTTTTCCTTACTTCTCTCTTCTACCTATGCTTTTTAACTTTAAGTTCATAAATAAAGGCATCTTTTATTTGGAAAACATGGGTGATGGTTTTTGTACCCTATCTTGTGAACAGAAATGCTCTACTTGTTTTTTGCTTTGTACTTAAAAACCTATGGGGCTGGCCTGGGGCTCAGTGGTGGTACTGGAGTTTGTTGTGGCTATTATGAGATACCTGGGTTTGATTCCTGGGTCAGATCCTCCACTCCATGAGTTGGCAAGGGCTGGGGATGCAGAGGTGGCATTCATAGCCCCTTTAGGAGAGGGAGTCCCAGTCATTGAGCAATTGTGACATCTATTAGCCAGATGAAGGGCACAAAAAGAGCTCATGTGTATGGCCCCTGACTAAACACTGTTGCTGTGCTGACTGAACAAGGTGAGTTGAGAGAAAATATAAACTAGGGCAAAACATATCAGAGTAGTCAAGAACATAAGAAAATAAGACTTGCCATACTAGATCAGATCAAAGGTCCATCAAGCCCAATATCCTTTTTTCAATGGTTGCCAAGCAAGGTCAGAAATACATGCAGGATCCCAAGGGATAGATAAATTCCAAGCTACCAATACCAAGAATAAGCAGTGGATTTCTGCAACTCTACCTTAATAATGGTTAATAGGGATGTGCTATCGTTCAGGAGGAATTAGGTAACTTCAATGAAATTGCCTAATTCATCCTGGTTCGGGGACCCCGAAACCCGAATGAAATTTTTCTGAGCTTTCGGAAAAAATTTGGTTTCGGGTTAGTGCACAATAACTCCCGTGGTGGGTCAAAAACAAAGCCCGAATTGAAAGGTTAATGGACTTTTCCTTCAGGAACTTGTCCAAACCTTTTGTAATGCAGCTACACTAATAGCTTTTGCCAAATCCTCTGGCAATGAATTCCAGAGCTTAATTATGTGTTGAGTAAAAATAATATTTCTCGTATTGGTTGTATTACCTAGTAACTTCATTGTGTGTTTCCTGGTCTTTGTACTTTTCAAGAGTAAAGAACTGATTCACATTTACTCATTCCATTTCCACTCATTATTTTATAGACATTTATCATATCTTCCCTCAGCTGTCTCTTCTCCAAGCTGAAGGTTCCTAACCTTTTTAGCCTTTCTTCATAGTTGTAAATGAAAGTGCTCGATCCCAGCCGTGTTCTGATTAAGCTGGACGTCCAGTGAAATTGGAGGAAACTGTCACCCTCCCTTAGTAAAAATAATAATAATAAGATTCACTTCTTCTTCGATTAACATAAACACACTATAACTAA
Source organism: Rhinatrema bivittatum (assembly GCF_901001135.1). NCBI lineage: Eukaryota > Metazoa > Chordata > Amphibia > Gymnophiona > Rhinatrematidae > Rhinatrema > Rhinatrema bivittatum. The sequence continues at coordinate 659,679,149 of NC_042615.1, read as the reverse complement.
TTCCCCCTTTGATTCTGTATCTTCCCCTCTCACAATCCCTACCTATGTGCCTGGCAACTCTATGCCATACTGGAATGAATATGCCATAGATTCATTTGATTAATATGTTAACTAATTCAGTGCACATCAGAGTAAGTATAAGGACCACAGCCCATGACTACTTTTATTTAGAATTTGTCAGTGCAACAGTTGTTAAGTTAGCAATGCTTTAATGTTCAGTCATCTCACTCCAGCAGCTTCGTGCAGGGTTCAAAAGGCATAACCTGGGTAAAATGTCAGTCCGCGTCATTTACATTTGGATGAAATGGAAGTCCTGTGGAGAGATAAGGTGCCAATTTCTGAACAACTATTGGACAATCTTTTGAAGGTGTGCCCCTTGTCTTTCATAATACCATCAAGACTCTGATGTATAAATTGATTCCTCTTTATTATTGCAGCCACAACTTAGTGCTACCATTAAAGCTGCCTTTTATAAACTTAGAATGGTGTGGTCCTGAAAATATTGCCTTCCTGCTATGGATTCTCACACGAGTTATACAATTGTTTGTTCTTGTTTCTATTGATTATTGTAACCCCTTATATGTGGTGGTCTTTAATTGTTATACCAGGGCCCTGCAATTGCTTCAAAATGCTGAGGTATGTCTAATTGTGTCCTGTTCTCCTTGAGATCATAGAATACCTGTACTAAAAAAAATCTGTACTGGTTTTCTGTGGCATAGCAAACTTTAAGATTATAATATTGCTTCATAGACCTTTCCATGATGATGGCCCCTCTTATTTGGCTGATCAACTTATTAAATATGTTCCTTCATGTCCATTATATTCAGCAGATATATCTCTGCTTAAAATTCCTTCTTTTTAGCAGGAATGTTTACAGACTACCCATCACAGATCATTTTCAATAGCATGGCCTAACGGCCTGGAAGGTTTTTCCATAGGAGCTTTGAGGTATTTCTAATCATAAATATTTCCTAAGGAAGTCAAATCTTATTTTTTCACCTGGCCTTTTGTTGATTTATTGTTTTTCCTATCCTTTCTGTTCATTATCTTGATATTTTTATAGAGTTTTAGTTTTTATTGTTAATTTCAATTATGTATTTTTTATTATAAACTGCATAAGTAGTCTATTGGGTACAATGTTGCTCAATGTGAAACTGGCATAAGACAATCAGCGTTCACTTCCAGACTAAGCCCCACCCCTTCCCTGCCCACTCCCATAGAAGTGAAGGGGTGAAGCCTTGCCTACACCCCATCCCAAAACCCTACTCCTCATGCCCCTAGTGATGGCCCCACCCTCACCCCTAACTCTACCCCCTAACCCTGCTCACACTCCTCCCACCCCATAGAAGTGAATAGAGTGCCCCCTCCCATGCCCCACCCCAAACAAAACTCCCTATGATGTCACTGGTATGATATCACCAGAAGTCCAACCCTAATCACACCCCCAAAAATATGCCCCCTAGACTGACATCAGAAAATACCCTCTCACTTTTTAATAACAACAGTATTAATGGACTAGCCATTTTTGATGATTTCACCAGAAGTACAACACAAACCCACCACACACCCAAAAATGAACCCCCTAGAAGTCATCAGAAATGTCCCTGTTACTTTCAATGATAACAGAGCTGGAAGCAGTTTTTTATTTCTAGCCCCTCTGTTTTAAAAGTTACTAGCTGTGACGTGGCAGGAAGCTTTCTCTCATTCTGTACAAAGTTACAGGGAGAATCTCCCCCTTCTCTCCTCTCCTTACTGTAGATAGGCTTGCCCAGTGACCCCTATCCTTGCAGAGTAAAATGTGAGCATAGCCTTTGTAGTATACTGAAAGGATAATTAACAGGATGTTGGCTGTTGGAGGTTAGTGGATTGCAAAAGTGAATAAAACAAGTTTTCTTTTAAAAAACAGACCTCTGTGTTTACAGCCATACAAACCAACCATGCATGAACAGCTATTAGGCAAAATTTATTATGACCCCGGCACTGCAGGAAGTTTTGTTGAAATAAATCCTCTTTTTCAGGTTCCTAATGCATATAATGAAACAGTGACTAGAAAACAAGTAACTGAATGGCTTACAGATCAAGATGCTTATTCATTACGCACCCCTGCTAGGACACATTTTAAAAGGTGCACAATGGCAGGCTGATCTGGTTTCACCTGAGCACCTTGTCCAGTTATAACAGCAGCTACAAATGCATCTTGACGGTGATATTTGTTTTGTCAAAATATGCATGGATTGTGAGCCTAAAACCAAAAACAGGTCATGAAGTGGCCAGGCATTTGAAAATATATTTAAAGGTGGATGTGTTCCCAATAAAATACAAACACATAGTGTAAAGAGTTTTTAAATAGCTCTTTGAAGAATTGGTTAAAATACTGAGGTGTTCATCATTTTGTGACCAACAGCGATGTTAAGGCAGTAGTTGTGGAGAGATTTAACAGGACTTTAAAATCCAAAATGTGGCGATATGAAGGTGTGTTTCAGGCTTTTGTGAATAGCTATAACCACAGCTTTCATGGAATAATATAGGCCTGCCCCATCAATGTAACAGCCTCCAACTTTCTGTGGTTCTGGAAAGTAATCTATGGCAATAACAACAAACATGAACCCGATAAGCCTTTTTTTTTTTAAAGGTGGATCATGTTAGACTGTCAAAAAATAAAGGGAAATTTGAAAAAGGTTATGAACAAACATGGACAGATGAGATTTTTATAATAACTAGGGATGTGTATTCATTTGCGAAGAAATAGGAAATAGAGACAATATTTCCTATTTCGTCGCAGTTTGGGGGGACAATGAAATGATAAGAAAACCCACAGAATTTCGTGTGGCTTTCTTATCGTTTTTGGTGGGGTAAAAAGGGCACATTAAAAAAAACAAAAATCCCAAACCCACCCCAACCCTTTAAATGTAATTAATTGAAATCCCCCATCCTTCTGACCTCCCAAGACTTGCCCCCCCCCCCCCCCCCCCAAGACTTACTGAAAGTCCCTGGTGGTCCAGTGGGGTCCCAGGAGTGATCTCTCCCTCTCGGGCCGTCAGCAGCCACTAATCAAAATGGCACCGATGGCCCATTGCCCTTACCATGTGACAGGGACTATCGGTGCCATTGGTTGGCCCCTGTCACATGGTAGTAGCAATGGATGGCCCGCGCCACTTTTTAAGATGGTGCTGGACATCCATTGCTCCTACCATGAGACAGAGGCTGGTGTTGCTCTATGCAGAGCCTTCATAGACCTACTTATCATCATATAAAACAGACCGCTTGTAAACTTGTTTTGAGAAATCCCTCACCATAATTGATGCATATAAGTAGCTCTATGAGGGCTCTATGCAGAGCCCTCATAGAGCTACTTATATGCATCAATTATGGTGAGGGATTTCTCAAAACAAATTTACAAGCGGTCTGTTTTATAAAGACACAACCAAAAACCAGGAAGTGAGAGACTTGGGGCCCTATGATGCTTTTTTTACAGCCATAAAGTAGAGCTTTTAGGGTATTTACATAACAATATGTTTTTTCACGAAACACTGCTCATGAATGGTATGGATGTGAAAATTAAACTAATGCGGAACAAAGATACATTCTATTTAATGAGCGATGATACCAATGAGCACTACAAACACCTTATTTTTTCTGCTGCCCTCTTTGAAAGGAGAGTGAAAGTGTCCCCGGGAGTGCATTTGGGGCATGCAGAAGCTCTTCTAAGATAATGCCAAGTAAATGGTGGACTGTGTAGAGTTGAAAGTCTTTAATATACCTGCTAGTACTAGTGTGACTAACCAGGGAAATCTCTTTTTTGGGAAAGTTACCCAAACATAATGTATTGGGGTTTGTGGATAATGATGTTTTCAGCAGTAATTACACTAAAAACCCCTTCAATTTTAAACATTACGATATTAATTTTGCTACGCTCTATGTGGATGGTGAGAAAGTCCCTGGAAACCTCTCCAACTGGATTTCGAGAATGGATGCTGTGTCAGAGGATACATGCACCTGGTTCAAGTAACGGGTAAACATTTGAAAGACAATGCTCTATTGATTGATCGTCATGAGTTTTGCCAAGGTTATGTTATACCTTACTGGCCTTTGATCTATCAACTGACCAGGAGTGCACGGACCACTACTCTTTGATCAAAACTGGGAATCTGCAGGCTGAAATCCGTTTTGCCAAAGCTTTGCCATAGACAGTGAATATGATTGTGTATGGTGTCTTTAACCATGTGATTGAAATTAAACACAGAAGGAACGTCCTTTTTTATTATGATAATGAAACCATATATATCTTCCGTATTTTAAAGAAGGATCTATATTTTACGAAATCTTTTGTAGATGTCCTGCCTCCCCAAAACACAAGAGATTTCTACCCATAAAGATTTGATTGTGCATTTAGTCTCTTGCAGGATCTTTATCCTGTCAAACTCTATACCACCCCAGACATAAAGCATCACGCTGCCACCAAGTTTTTTCTCTCAATCATTGCAATATAATTTGCACCCCAAATATAACACTATCCCATTCTTTATCCTCTTTCTACCATGTTTCTGAGATATCAATTAAGTCTATGTCATCATTCACTGCTATACATTTTAACTCTCCCATCTTACTTCTTAGATTTCTGGAATTGGCATACAAACTTTTCAAAGTGTGCTTTATGTTTGTATTAACATTCTGCTTTTCAATTGACAGGGATAAATTGGAATCTTTTAGCTCAGGTGAATTTTTAATTATAGGCACATGGACTATTTTTCTTATTATTGGAACCTCCCTGTTGGGATGCCCTAACTCTAATGCTTCATTAGCATCCTTTGAAGATACCTCAACTTTCCCCTTTGTTCTAGATTAAAAGCTGTTCTATTTCCTTTTTAAAGGTTAGTGCCAGCAACCTGGTTCTACCCTGGTTAACGTGGAGCCCATCCCTTTAAGAAAAGACTCCCCCTTCCCCAAAAGGTTCCCTAGTTCCTTACAAAACTGAATCCCTCTTCCTTGCACCATTGTCTCATCCATGCATCCATGCAACTCCAGAGTTCTGCCTGCCTCAGGGGACCTGTGCATGGAATAAGGAGTGTTTCAGAGAATACTACCCTGGAGGTTCTGAACTTCAGATTTCTATGTAAAAGCCTAAATTTGGCTTCCAGAACATCCGTCCAAGTTTCCAATATCATTGGTGCCCACATGTACCACGACAGTCATTTCTTCCCCAGTAGTCTCTAAAATCCTATCTAGGTGATGTGTGAGGTCTGCCACCTTCATACCAGGTAGGCATTTTACCAGGTGATACTCACACCCACCAGCCACCTATCTGTCTACATTCCTAATAACTGAACACTAGCCATGATGGCTGATATAACTCTTCTCTCCTGGGGTAGCCTTGGGAGACACATCCTTGGTGTAAGAGGACAATGCACCACCTGGAAAACAGGTCCTTGCTACAGGATCATTTCCTGCTACAACAGGTTGATGCTCTCCAACCAGGAGATCTTCCCCCTCCAAGGCAGCACCAGGGCTGCCAGACTGTAGTTGGGACTTATCTACTATGTCCCTGAAGGTCTCATCAATATATCTCTCTGTCTCAATTCCTCCAGGTCTTTCCCTCAAGCCTCCAGAGATCAGACTCATTCTCTGAGATACAGGAGCTCTTTGCACCATGTGCACACATACAACTTCTCAGACTTGGGTAAAAATCATACTTGTGACAAATGATTCAAAAGACTGGGAGGCCCCCCTCATGCTTCTGGACTGCTGCCTTAATCTTAAATTTGTTCAATTTCTAATTAAGTTTAGATTGATATGGGAGTAAGAATGTGTACAATTAGGGTTCTTTAAAAGATTTAGTATATTCACTATCTATTTGGTAGTGACCTACAAGGGAAAGATTAAACTCTTGATAAGGAGAAGGGAATTTCAGAATTTAAGTTAAAAGGATGTTTATTTATTTATTTATTTATTTATTTTTGTGAGAAAGTGTCACCTGCCTATTAATTAAAGGATAAGCTAGGGGTGGGTGGGTGGGAGGGGAAAACAAACATACAAACTCTTTGTTTTTGCCTGCTCTCTGACTAGCTATTTATTACAAACACACAAACACACTGAATAATATGCCCCAAATAGTTTACCTCTCCCCAAACTTTGAAGTTCTAAAATTTCCCCAAGCAGTACTTACCGATTCTTTTCAGCCACCAGCAATGTGACCCTCTCCTCTCAGTGCTCCCACTGGATTGTGGGTTACTGAGCTCTTCCCTTGCAATATATCTTGTGCTTCTAAGGTAAATTAGTACAAAATAATCCATTTGGAGATTTACACTACAGTTAGTTAACCTGAGTGACTCAATGCTGTTCTGATTACAAATGTTGTTATCTAATCAAATCAATCACACTACCCTAACACCTTTCCAAGGGGAGTAACTGACCTTTTTCAACCTTTTTACTTAGGTATACACAACTCCTAGCTTATTTCTACCTTCTGGCTAGCTTTTTAATACAAATTTCTGGTTTTTGCCTGCCTTCTGACGACCTATTTAATACAAAACTGTTGGATATTGCCAACAGTAGCTCTCTGATGGCTCTATGCAGAGCACTCATAGAGCTACTTCTCAATTATGGTGAGGGATTTCTCAAAACACAGTTTACAAGCGGTCTGTTTTATAAAGACACAACCAAAAACCACGAAGTGAGAGACTTCGGGCTCTATGATGCTTTTTTTTATAGCCATAAAGTAGAGTTTCTAGGGTATTTACATAGCAATCTGTTTTTTCACGAAACACTGCTCATAAATGGTATGGATGTGAAAATTAAAGTAATGCGAAACAAAGATACATTATATTTAATGAGCGATGATACCAATGAGCACTACATGCTCCTTATTTTTTCTGCAGCCCTCTTTGTAAGGAGAGTGAAAGTGTCCCCGGGAATGCATTTGGGGCATGCAGAAGCTCTTCTAAGATAATGCCAAGTACATTGTGGACTGTGTAGAGTTGAAAGTCTTTAGTATACCTGAAAATGTTAAGCCTGATGAGCTATAGAATACACTATTTCACAAAGAAAATGCAATAAGAAGCTTCAACATCCCCACTCTTAAATTCCCAAAACTCAGTCACACCCCAAATTCACATATACATTCTACTGCTTATTCCAACATACCTTTCCTTCTACCGGCGAAAAACACTGCGGCTGCGCATAAACTCAATCTACCCTCCCTTTTTAAATGTCTATACGTAACCACGTCATCAAACGTCCTCTCTGCAGCACTTTTTAAATCCCTCATTCAGCTTCATCCCTATTACATACCCCTTTTAAATAAATGCACTCCATTCTATATCCTGATTCAATCCACCCGGCTCCACTGTTCCCCAACTATATATAAATCGCTGTTCTTTTTGTGTTAGCATTTTTTAAATATTCCCACCTCTTTTCAAAAGCATTTGGTACAATACACAAAATCGCAAATCCTCTGTTTTATGACCCTTCTTTTGCCAATGATTGACTAATGGCGCATTTACCTTCTTTATACGGATATTACTAAGATGTTCCAATATTCTCACCTTAATGCTTCTCTTGGTTTGGCCTATATAAAATAGACCACAGGGGCACATAATCAAATAGATAACTTGTTTGGATTTACAGTCATGTATGTTTTTTTAATGAATATTGTAATAAAATTTAGATAATTTAATGAGGAAATACGGGTATATTGTGTATAATTCTATGATATAGGATACCTGTAGTGAACCCAGTGAAGGGAGATATATGTTTTGATCAAGGTAGGTGGGCCACATTAGACAAAATGTCAGGTTGGTTTTGTCCCATGGGTAATAGTTGCCCACCCTTGATCTGTAGAGACATGTCATCCATTTTATCCACTGCATATAGAAAGACAAAAATGAATGATACCACCTTAAATGTATCCTTCAGATTATAACATGTCCAAGGTGCCAGAGGTCTCATAAATAAGAAGTCATTGGATTTCCTATGCTGCCTTCCTCTGACTGTGTCCCCTCTACATTGGGTGAGGATATTGCACCATTAAATCTGCAGTCATCACTTTGAACACTTTGTGGAATTAACAGCTGGGCTCTCAGTTGCAGTAAAAATCTGCAACAGTAAAATGGATCAGCTTACTGCCTCCCTGAACTCTAAAATTAAAGCTCAGGAGGACTTTATCCATATTTTGCAGTCCTTTGTAGCCAAAGTGGAAACAGATATCCAACAAATGTAAAATTCAAATGTGGCTACAGTTAAAGATTTATCCAGTTAAAGCTTTATCCAGGAGGCTGGAATTACTGGAAAATTGGAATCGGCGATTGAATCTTAGACTGACTAACTTTCCTAGGGTTATGGGAGAACTCTCATTAATTATCCTTAAGAGATAACTTCGGGAAATACGTCTTATACCAGAGACAGAAATTCCTCTGATTAATAAAGCATATTTCCTACCCACTACCTCAGCGGAAAGACGCACACAAATGGATCATGGAGGACTTTCCTTAGTATGCAAAACTGAACTACTTTCTTGGAATCCTCAGGTATCGGGATTATCGATCGCCCTACTTTACTTGTATCACTTATAGTTGAACAGGACATTAGCAAATTCATGTCTTGTCATTTCCATCATTTAAATACTCCTTTTCATAGCTCCAATGTGCAAATATTTCATGATATTTCTAAAATCACACAAGAAAGTCAAAAGAGCTTTTTGATAATGAGACAAGAAACTATTTCTCTAGGGGCCACTTTCCTATTAATATACCCTTGTAAATGTATTATTAAGAAAGCTAGTGATTTTTAATGTTGGTTTTGCCCTGGAGCAGCTGAGAGCCTTTCTTGATTCATTTTCTACCTAGTTTTTCTATTTTCATAAAGTTCCAATATCTTTGAATGTTTAGACAGCTCTGCACATTCAGGATTATGCTTTTTCCTTGTTTTATTTCCTTGTACTCCTCATATACAGACCTCTCTGGGTAGGTTGTGTTGCTCTGGAGGTAGACCCTTGGCCTGGTACAGGAATGGTATGGCCCTCTGGTCGGACCCAGAGAGCGCCTGCCACCAGGAGGCAGAGCACACTAAAAGACAGATGCTAACTGGAGCTTCACCAATAACAGTCTGGGGTTTCTGCAGGTTGAGCCCTTGGGTACCCAGACCGCCTGGACTTAGGTGGACCTCAGATGGTCTCTCAGAGAGGTATCGGAGAGGTGTGCCCACCACGAGCAAGGATGCACGGCTGATGCAGAATGGATGAGCTAGATCTGAACTGGAAACTCCGGAGACCTCAGGGAGGCAACAGTTCAAGGAGGTCCTCTGGGTGAGGCAGGTTGCACCTGTAGGTCTAGCCAAGTGGAGGCCGCGGTTGGTTTCCAAGCAGGTTGGCCCAGATGTCACAGGAGGCCAGAAGAGAGCGTCCGAGTGAAGCGCCAGGATCAGAGCCAGAGTATCAGTACAAGAGAGGTCAGCCAAAGCAGGGGTCAATACCAGAATCAGTCCATGAAAAGTCAAGGCAAGCTAGGGTCGGTTCCAGGTGGCAGACAATAGAGTAATCAGACAGGCAGTGGTCAGTTCCAGGAAGCAGGCAAGAGTATGGTCAGGCAGGCAGTGGTCAGTTCCAGGCAGCAAGCAAGAGAATGGTCAGTCCGGATAGGTACTACCTGGGAAGGATACAGGAACACGGAGATGCTGGGACTGGAGATGCTGGAACAGAAGATACTGGAACAGGAGACACTGGAAACATGGAGGCAAACTATCACACCAATGGTGTCAACCCGATTGTGAAGGCGAGGCTATGTGGGAAGAACCTTGCCTTATATACCAGGGCTATGTGATGTCATCTCCAGACACCGTGGACCGAGTTCCCACACTGGGCCCTTTAAAGGGAAGTTCGGCCCGCGCACGTGTGCCTAGGGGCAGGGCCGATGCCATGGAGGATGCCGAGCCTCAGTGTGAGAAGCACTGAGAGCTGGAAGGCCCTGACGGGCCTGAGGATGCCTGTGAGCACCGCAGGTGATGGGAGCTGGCCGTGGACGCCAACGAGGGGGAGCCGGAGCTGGTGGACGGAAGCGTGAGGTGAGCTGGACCGGCTGCAGTGCTGGGAAGTATAACAGGTTGAATTATGAATTTTGTAATAAGCCAATAGATATCTTTATCTTTTCTTTATTTTTTGTTTCCTAATGTTGTTCCACATTGGCTTATACGCATTTCCTAAGTATTTTAATACTTTGTATATATTGGTAAAGTTATAAATAAAAAATAAAAATAAAAATAAATAAGAAGTCATCCAGATATTGAACGGTATTTTTATCTTTCATTACTTGTTCCATCACCCAATGCATAGAAACTTTCATTTTCTGTTTTTCTTTTATTTTTCCTGGGAATTTTATCATTGTTTATTATAATAAACAAAACCAGGTTAAAGTCAAAGAAAAAAATGAATCATCCTGTTTTAGCCTTCTAAAATAGCAAGGTCTCTCCTTATCCCCATTTGGATTTCTCATAACTGGATTCTGAATCAGATAAACTACTAGTGCTCTCCCACAAACTGTCTGTTTCAAGTCTGCCCCTTACCACTATCCTATCCTCCCTTAAATGTCCAACTTATTTCATATGAGTAGTTTGATGTAATTTTTTTCTTTACTGCCCCAGCTCATTCTACCATAACTATCAGAATTAGGAGTTCACAGCTCACCTTCAAATGTCCAATCCAGACAACATGGTGATCATGAGATGTGGTCAGTTCTGAAATCTACATAATGTAATTCTCTTTCACGCTTGTCCTTTTTCTAGTGAGCTATTGATGCATAGGGTGTCTCCACTTCATATGCAGAGGAAAGCATTCACTGTTGAGTGCTACACTTATTCATGTTTTATTTCATGAGATTTCTTGCTCATCTTTCCTAAATGTGCCAAAAGCAGGTTACAAATGTTATGTTTTTGTAAGGATGTGAACCCTGGGCCGTGGTGAGAGGTGTCTCCGCCCACAGGGAGGAGCCCTGTGAGCCTCACTGCTGGCAGGCATGATCTCAGTGGTCTTGGATACAGCTGTATGGTAGAGACTTTATTATATAGAAAGGACGGCAAGCCCGCTGAGCGGGAGTAGAAGAAAAAGTACAGTTCTGAGCTGAGGGGAAGATCCCCGATGTGAGTATCCGGTAGTGGCCCACAGAGTGGGGTATGCCAAGAAGTCTCTTCAGAACTGTAGTAAATACCTCAGATGTGCAGATCTGGTAGTGGCCCGCAGAGTGGGGTATGCCGAAGATGTCCATGCTGCGGAGGTGACAAGAAGATAGTCTAAGGTGCATGACCCCAGATGAGGATCCTGTGGAAGGTAGTGGTAATACCCTGCAGCGCAGGGTATTCTGGAGCAACTCCTACTGGAGAGGATACGATAGTGGCTCGAGGCACGGGGTATGCCGTAGAGGATTCCTCAGTAGGATAGGTATTGTTGAAGTCTGAAGTCAAGTACTCACAAAGGTAGTTCCAGGAAACCGTCCCAGGGAGCGGGACAGGAGTAGTCCAAGACAGAAAGGCCCTCTGAGGAGCATATAGCCAGGAACGCGGAAGGGCCCCTGAGGAGTGGTTACCCAGAGCGGATTCAGCAATGAGGGAAATCCTTGCTAACTCGTCGAAGTATAGGCCCAGTCAGCTTAAGTACTGTAGCGAGATGACGTCATATGGAGGGAACGCCCCCAAAGTTCCCGCCATGACGAATACAAAGGTGGCCCTTGGGCTTAGGAGATACCAGGAACAAGATGGCGGTTGGCAACGCCCATGCTGTCCCGGGGTTGCCAGGTAGGTCAGCGGTGGCTGGCGGAGGCCGCCATTCTTCCTAGAATTTACGATGCCACAAAGAGAGAGGTGAGCATGAGAGGTTGCAACCGTCTGCGACCGACGGGCGTAACAACAAATTAATAATACAACAAATAACTTACTCTTAAACACGCACAACTATCATACCACATATTTTAAAATCCAACAGTTAACCATAAACAAATAATAATACAGACATCTACAACATTCAATAATATATCAAAATTTAACTTAATCAACCCAAACTCTAAAATATATTGAAGTTGATATTCAAAAGCCATTTAGACAGATAAAAATCAACCCAGCAATATTGAAAGTGGCTAGAATTTAATCACATAAGTCAGGGGCATTCCAGGGTGGGTGAAAGGCATTTCTGGGTGGATCAGAATCCCATAACATCCTATCCTCCTCGCAATTTGGTTTCTGTAAATTCTTTAGCACGGAAACACTCCTGTTCTCACTCACAGACACCATCCTCATAGGACTAGACCATGGTCAAGCATACATTTTGGCCATACTCGACATTTCCTCCGCCTTCGATACCATCAGTCACAATATCCTAATCAGCCTCCTGTCAGAAATCGTTATCGCAAGATCAGCCCTTCAGTGGCTCATATCCTACCTAGAAAACAGACATTACGCAGTAAGAATTAGAAACTCAGAATCCACCCCCAATTAACTCACCCAAGGCGTCCCACAAGGTTCCTCCCTCTCATCCACCCTATTCAAAATATATCTGCTTGCTTTCTGCCAACTCCTCACTGATCTTGGCCTCCATCACTTTATCTACGCTGATGATGTTCAAATCCTCATACCCATCCAAGAGTCCCTCTCCAAGTCTGTCAAGACCTGGGAAAACTGCCTCAGTGTGATAAACCAACTACTTAACAACCTCCACCCTGCATTGAGTACTGCGAAAACCAAACATCATCATCTCACCTATCAATTTCTCTGTGCCCTTGCATGGGGATAACCCCCCACCCTGACCACTTTCCATGAAAATGTTTGAAGCCTTGGTGTCACCCTTGATAACCAACTTAACTTGAAAAAATTTATCAACGCTACCTTAAGGGAATCCTACTTCAAGCTCCATGTCCTTAAAAAACTAAAACCCCTTCTTCATCTCAGGGATTTCCACACAGCCCTTCAGGCCACCATCTTATCAAAATTTAACTACTGTAATTCCTTACTTTTAGGCCTCCCTGATGCCACCATCAAACCACTACAAATGCTGCAAAATGCTGCAGCTAGAATTCTAACTAACTCCTGAAAATCCAATCACATCACCCCTATCCTCAAAGAACTCCACTGGCTCCTGATATCCTCTCGTATTCGCTACAAAATCTCTCAATCATACACAAAACTATACACAACCGCAATATACACTGGCTTAGCAACTCCCTATGCCTCCAATCCTCCAACCACCCCACCAGGACAGCATTCAAAGGCACCCTTCACACACCCTCCCCCAAGACCTACCGTCTACTCTCCACAAAAGAACACGCCCCTTCGATTGCAGGACCCACGATCTGGAATTCCATGCCGCCTGACCTTCGGATAGAGCCATGTACGCAAAAATTCAAAAAAAAGCTAAAGACATGGCTTTTTAAACAGGCTTTTCCCGAATAAGCTCTTCCCCCCTCCATTACTAAATAGCGACCCTCCTCTCCCTCTCCCTCCCCTCTCCCCTCTCCCCTCTCCCCTCTCTCCCCCTACTGTAAGTTCTTGAACACCTACCTTTTCCAGAACTATATTTGTAATATTCCCTCCGCTATATTTGTAATATACCATGCAATTTTGTTCCCCTGAGTTTAATATCCCCTGTGTAGTTACTGACACCTTATGCAACATGTAATCTAGTTATATCTACAATGTTCCTATCTTACTGTTCATTCCCCCTCCCAGTTCTATTGCACCTTGTTCCATGTATTTCTGTTTGCAAGTTCTATGTAAACCGATATGATGTTTCTCACGAATACCGGTCTATAAAAGTGTTTAAACAAACAAACAAACAAACAAACAAATAAATAAATAACAGAGCTAGCTGCATAAGTTATGTGGCTAACTCTGGTTGGGCCATAGAACTCTCCTAAAATTAGCTGGTTAGACATAACCAGCTAACTTTAATATAGACAAGTATATTCAGCAGTGTGACCGTGCCACTCAATATACCTTGCTAATTAGCTGGATATATTTATCTGGCTAACTAGCCAAGCTGCATAGCAGCTGAAAATAGACCCCATCATTCTTGAAACCAAAAGGATCAAACCATTCATCTAAAATTAGCACAACATAAACCCCTTCCCCCAGCATCTCTAGCAATAAACCTTTTCCGGAACAGACAACCACATCTTTGCAGTACATCAAAAAGATAACAACTCATCAAGAGGAGGAATTCCCAGTGGTAACTCATTCTACAATTGTGGAACCATAGCAGCAAACAACTGGTCTCTTAACCTAGCTGATCTGATAGCTCTTAAAGTTGGAATACTAAAAAAGCTCTTCACTTATGAATGCAGAAGATGAACTGGAAATGTGGTATTAGCCTTTACTGTAAATACCCTGGTTCTGTCCCATTTAATATTTCAAAAGCTAAGATCCAAACTTTAAATTTGATTTGTGCTACCATAGACAGCCAATGAAGCTGTGCTTATAAAAGTTTGATTCTTTTCTCAGTAATAGAGGCTATAAAGTCAAAATCAACAACAAAGAATCCCCGCGCATCAATTCTTCACTAGGAGTACCCCAGGGCTCTTCTCTGACCCCACCCTTTTCAATATCTACCTCCTACCCCTCTGCCAGCTGCTAACAAGCCTAAAACTAAAACACTATCTTTACACTGATGACGTACAAATCCTGATCCCCATAACTGAATCCCTAATGAAAACACTTAAGTTCTGGGACGATTGCCTCCAAGCTATCAACCTCCTCCTCACCAGCCTAAATATTGTACTTAACTCAGCCAAGACAGAACTCCTCCTCATATTTCATGACTACAGCGATATCCCTCAGCAGACCCACCCCAACATCTTGGTCACCCAAGCAAGAGATCTTGGAGTGATAATTGACAACCATCTGAACTTAAAGAAGTTCATCAATCACACAACCAAGGACTGCTTCTATAAATTACAGGTACTAAAAAACCTTAAACCTCTTCTACATTTTCATAACTTCAGGACAGTCCTCCAAGCCATTCTATTTTCCAAGATAGACTACTGTAACTCCCTTTTGCTGGGTCTCCCCGCCGCCACCACCAAACCTCTTCAGATGCTCCAAAACGCGGCCGCCAGAATCTTGACAAATACCAACAGAAGAGACAACATCACGCCCATCCTCAGAAATCTGCACTGGCTACCAATAAGCTTTAGAATCCTACACAAGTCCCTCACCATCATTCACAAAACCATTCACAACCAGGTCCTTATCGACCTTCAATTCCCACTCAGACTCCACACCTCTTCAAGACCTATCAGAGAAGCTTACAAAGGATCTCTGCACCCCCCTTCAACCAAATTCACCCATCATACAGCCACTAGAGAACGGGCCCTCTCGACAGCGGGATCAGCCATCTGGAATGCTATCCCCCCAGATCTCAGACAGGAACCCTGCCTGTTGACTTTCAGGGAAAAACTCAAGACCTGGCTGTTTCAACAAGCCTTCCCCTAACCCAGGCCCATCTCAGCTATTCCATAGTTCATATACTAGTGCCACTTAATCAGTGCACTCCATTTCTGATCCTGTATATTATTTGTTATAGTTACCAAGTTTATCTTCTGCTTCTGGCTTCTTCATCTCCCTAGTTTCCTTGCCCCTGTTTTATTGTAACTTTGCCTCTTCTTCTATGTTAATGTTATAACCCCTTGTTCCATGTAAACCGATATGATATGATCTGTATCATGCATGTCGATATAAAAAAGAACTAACTAAATAAAAAAATAAGTGACATATGTTGTGGACTCCAGCTATACCCAAACATTAAACATGCTCTCTATTCTATATCACCTGGAGTCTCTTAATTAACATCTTTGGCAGTCCCATCACAATAATTCAGCCTAGCAGTTATTATTGTAGCATGAACCACACAAGCAAAATCTATTTGGATTGGTAAAGGATGTGAATGGCATTAACTGTAGCAGCTAATAAAAATAGCTCTTTATCACTGAGGAAATGTTTTTTCCCTGACCCTAATCTATCTGCCTGTGCTCTCTTTTGGGTGATAAAAAAAAGCCGAACAGATCATCAAGAACTGCATTCAGGATGAAATTAATAAGGATAGAGGCCTGTTACTCTGCAAAATTCCAAAAGTGTGCTGTACTGATGGAACTAACAATTGACTAGCAAAGAGGAATCAGTTTGTCACCTTGAGGTTGGGTAGTTATTTCCTCTAGTAGCCATTTTGTAGGAGACCATGTTATGTTTTTCTTTTTTGGTACATTAGAGGGGCACTTTCCACAGGCCTGCTGCAGCCATGTAATGAGAGAACCTGGAGAATCAACTTCTGAATGGGCTGAGATGGGCAGATCTCAACAAAACCAGCTGTTGCCTCAAGTAGGTGTAGCATGATGGGAAAATAAAAATGTGAACCTACCACATACTCTGAACCCCTTCTCCAAAAGGCTTTAGTCACTAGAGATGTGAATCGTGTCCTCGATCGTCTTAACGATCGATTTCGGCTGGGAGGGGGAGGGAATCATATTGTTGCCGTTTGGGTGTTTAAAGTATCGTGAAAATCGTGAAAATCGTGAGCCGGCACACTAAAACCCCCTAAAACCCACCCCCGACCCTTTAAATTAAATCCCCCACCCTCCCGAACCCCCCCCCAAATGCCTTAAATTACCTGGGGGTCCAGCGGCGGTCCGGAACGGCAGCGGTCCGGAACAGCCTCCTGCAATTGAATAGTGTTGTCTTCAGCCGGCGCCATTTTTCAAAATGGCGGCGGCCATAGACCAACACGATTCGACTGCAGGAGGTCGTTCTGGACCCCCGCTGGACTTTTGGCAAGTCTTGTGGGGGTCAGGAGGCCCCCCCAAGCTGGCCAAAAGTCCCTGGGGGTCCAGCGGGGGTCCGGAAAACGATCTCCTGCCGCGAATCGTTTTCCGTACGGAAAATGGCGCCGGCAGGAGATCGACTGCAGGAGGTCGTTCAGCGGCGGTCCGGAACCCCCGCTGAATGACCTCCTGCAGTCGATCTCCTGCCGGCGCCATTTTCCGTACGGAAAACGATTCGCGGCAGGAGATCGTTTTCCGGACCCCCGCTGGACCCCCAGGGACTTTTGGCCAGCTTGGGGGGGCCTCCTGACCCCCACAAGACTTGCCAAAAGTCCAGCAGGGGTCCGGAACGACCTCCTGCAGTCGAATCATGTTGGTTTATGGCCGCCGCCATTTTGCGCCGCCATTTTGAAAAATGGCGCCGGCTGAAGACAACACTATTCAATTGCAGGAGGCCGTTCCGGACCGCTGCCGTTCCGGACCGCCGCTGGACCCCCAGGTAATTTAAGGCATTTGGGGGGGGGGGGTTCGGGAGGGTGGGGGATTTAATTTAAAGGGTCGGGGGTGGGTTTTAGGGGGTTTTAGTGTGCCGGTTTTCCTGCCCTCCCCCTTCCCCCGATTTAAGATTTTTTGACGATAAATTGGGGGAATTGGTATTGTATCGTGGCCCCTAACGATATTTGACAATTTAAAATATATTGGACGATATTTTAAATCGTCAAAAAACGATTCACATCCCTGTAATAGTCACACACTGCAAACAGAAAGCTGCACCTGGAAGATAAAAGAAAGTTCTAGCTGCTACTATTTGCACAACATTTCTGTCTGTCAAGTCAGATGCCCCAAATGCCTGCTACTGATGTCAGCACTGACTCATACCTGACCTGCAAGATAAGTCCCACCTTTACTGTGAGAGAATTTGCCAAGTGAAATCCTGGTCTTTGATCCTCTGAGTTTACTAGTGCTCCTCTGCATCTTTAACAGGTTACTTCTCTCTCACTTTAGAATTTCCTGGGCAAGCAGCTATGTAGTCCCCTTTTAAGGGAGACATCTAGGCAGGTTTTATGTCCTGTTAGAATTAAAAAATAGGACAAGAAGTTCATGAATGCATAGAATTACATCCAGGGCTGGTTTAAGATTGTGACAACAATAGGCAGTGCCATGGCAATGGGTGCCCCATTTGAAGCTGTGCTGGCACATGGCACTATAGCAAGCAGAAGCTGGATTTTTCTTTGGCCTAGATATTTGGGGCTTTCAAAAATTTGCATCTAGGCAATTGCTTGTGTTACCTATGCCTAAATTCAGGTCTTATTCTATCCCTTCTTGAATAATTATTATAGAAAATATTATATACACAGTTATTTCCCATGCCTTTCATTTTGCACTGATGTAGTTTCCAAACACATGAAAGAAATGTGCATTTTGTTCTTCTCAGCATCTTTTGACATTGGGTCTGATTTACTAAGGCTTTTCCCTCATTTACAGTCTGTTGAAAAATTAAAAAAAAAAAACCTTAGTGAATCCAGTCCCTAGCCTCTATAGAGAAACTCAGAATCAGCAAATTGGTTTTGTTTGATTTGAATAGATAACACTGATAAATTAGTAATTTCCTCTTCGTCCATTCCCAAAAGCTGGCCAGTCTTTTTCTGGATCCATATCCTGTTTTCCTGCTCAGGATCTACATAGATAAGAGCAAATGCTTCTTTAGCAACCTGATTATCTAATTTACCTAACTGGTTCCAATAATAGGATGTCAGTGCTGAACACTGCTCAGAGTCAGTGACTGGCCTTTTCATCAAGCTTCAAAATTAGTTTTCATTTTAAAATCATGTTTTCTGTTTTCAGTACTAATTCAGTCTCACATGCTCCCTGTCCCTCTCCTTTTGATGGGTTTTTCTCCACTGTGGGGGCAAACAAAGGAGCATAGAAGGAAAGGGGGAAAGAAGAGCTCCCAGGCAAGCTTTATGTTGTGTACATTTTGGAATAATACTATATTATGTGAACCTCAAGATGTAAGAAAAGATTAAACCATGAAAAAATGCAAAATTATTTCTTACTTACAATGTTTAGAGTGGACTATTCAAAAAATATATGTTTAAGCGACCATCATACAGCACTAGTTCCAGTGTATCTTATCTGGTAACCCATGATGTTGCGATCCCCCCTGTTCCTGCGCTACAGGAGGTATCTTACCTTCCTCCCGGAGGCTGCTTCGAAGCCGGGGCCTCTCCTGTGCACCATCCGGGACTTGCTCCAGGGCCTGGGAGGCCTAGCTGTCCCTGAGGCCTGCCTGTGGCTTGCATGCCTCTGCGTTTGGACTTCCTGTTTGGCGACGCCCTTCTCCTAGGGGCCGGCCCGCAGCTCTCTACCCCACTTATAGGGCCAGCAAGGGGCGGTCCTGGCAAACTCCTCCCAGGGAGTTGCCTACAACCTCCAGTATATGAGGACTTTCTTGTCACTTGAATCTTGCCTTCGGATCGGGCTCTACAGTTGCCTGTAACCTTGCCGATCCAGGTCTACCGTGGTCTGCCTTGCGTTGATGGCTCCTTGTCCTGACCTTGCCTTGATGTCTGTTCCTGACCTTGTCTTGATGCCTGTTCCTGAAGCCGCCTGATCCTGTTCCAGTTCTGGTTGTTCTGCCCTATGTCCTCGTCTGGCTCCTGAGCCTTCTGGCCTGTTGGGCCCTGGTGTGGCCAACAGGAGGGATTCGTCCCCCGGGCTCTTGAGCTTCTGTTCCTGCCAGCCGACGGGGCTTCGGATGTCATTTGTCCCGGCATCGGAGTTCCTTCTCGACTGGACCTTTCCTGGTGCTCTCCTGTTCCCAGCGTGGTCCGCGACCAGCCTTCCTGGGCTGAGTAGGGCGTGTATGGGACGGGGTGGTCCGCGACTCAGTCCCGTGGGTGGGCTGAGTAGGGCGCCCTCTGGGACAGTGCCCATGTCTCCTTCCAGCCCTCTTCTTCGATGTCAGCTCTAGCCTTTGTCTACGATGTCTGCAACTGCCTTGTCTACGATGTCTGCACCTGCCTTGTCTACGATGTCTTCAGTGTAAAGGACTGTCTGCCCTCACCTCTGTCCGGCCTGCTGCCCATTGCCATTCCCAGCGGCAGGTCCGAAAGGGCCGGGAACAGTCGGAGGACCGTTCATCAGTCAACTTCCCAGTGTTGGCTACCATGGGTGTGCAGGTCCGGCTGAGGGTCGGACACCCTGTTTTTGTACCTGCCTGGCTCCCCATGCCTGCTCAGCTCACCTCCCACGGTGTGGCTTTGGGCTCCTCC
The DNA here is from genome assembly GCF_901001135.1 of Rhinatrema bivittatum. NCBI lineage: Eukaryota > Metazoa > Chordata > Amphibia > Gymnophiona > Rhinatrematidae > Rhinatrema > Rhinatrema bivittatum. Next base: position 659,659,093 of record NC_042615.1, on the reverse strand, counting down.
TTGAGTCCTGCCGTGGCCCAAGGGCTCACCACCCGCTTGAGATGACCGCGCCCGCGCGCGCTCGTAACACATGAGCAAGAGCTTCTGTGTGCTGGAAGGTGTAATCATCAGTCACTTAAACACTAGGTGATTTTTTTGGTTTTGTTTTTTTACTTTTTTGTTTTCAGCACAACTATCTTTTGTGCTAAAGAGTTCTTTGAAACGAGATACATTTAAGAACATAAGAACATAAGAAAATGCCATACTGGGTCAGACCAAGGGTCCATCAAGCCCAGCATCCTGTTTCCAACAGTGGCCAATCCAGGCCATAAGAACCTGGCAAGTACCCAAAAACTAAGTCTATTCCATGTAACCATTGCTAATGGCAGTGGCTATTCTCTAAGTGAACAATAGCAGGTAATGGACTTCTCCTCCAAGAACTTATCCAATCCTTTTTTAAACACAGCTATACTAACTGCACGAACCACATTCTCTGGCAATAAATTCCAGAGTTTAATTGTGCGTTGAGTAAAAAAGAACTTTCTCCGATTAGTTTTAAATGTGCCCCATGCTAACTTCATGGAGTGCCCCCTAGTCTTTCTACTATCCGAAAGAGTAAATAACCGATTCACATCTACCCGTTCTAGACCTCTCATGATTTTAAACACCTCTATCATATCCCCCCTCAGTCGTCTCTTCTCCAAGCTGAAAAGTCCTAACCTCTTTAGTCTTTCCTCATAGGGGAGTTGTTCCATTCCCCTTATCATTTTGGTAGCACTTCTCTGTACCTTCTGCATCGCAATTATATCTTTTTTGAGATGCGGCGACCAGAATCGTACACAGTATTCAAGGTGCGGTCTCACCATGGAGCGATACAGAGGCATTATGACATTTTCCGTTTTATTCATCATTCCTTTTCTAATAATTCCCAACATTCTGTTTGCTTTTTTGACTGCCGCAGCACACTGCACCGACGATTTCAATGTGTTATCCACTATGACACCTAGATCTCTTTCTTGGGTTGTAGCACCTAATATGGAACCCAACATTGTGTAATTATAGCATGGATTATTTTTCCCTATATGCATCACCTTGCACTTATCCACATTAAATTTCATCTGCCATTTGGATGCCCAATTTTCCAGTCTCACAAGTTCTTCCTGCAATTTATCACAATCTGCTTGTGATTTAACTACTCTGAACAATTTTGTGTCATCTGCAAATTTGATTATCTCACTCGTCGTATTTCTTTCCAGATCATTTATAAATATATTGAACAGTAAGGGTCCCAATACAGATCCCTGAGGCACTCCACTGTCCACTCCCTTCCACTGAGAAAATTGCCCATTTAATCCTACTCTCTGTTTCCTGTCTTTTAGCCAGTTTGCAATCCACGAAAGGACATCGCCACCTATCCCATGACTTTTTACTTTTCCTGGAAGCCTCTCATGAGGAACTTTGTCAAATGCCTTCTGAAAATCCAAGTATACTATATCTACCGGTTCACCTTTATCCACATGTTTATTAACTCCTTCAAAAAAGTGAAGCAGATTTGTGAGGCAAGACTTGCCCTGGGTAAAGCCATGCTGACTTTGTTCCATTAAACCATGTCTTTCTATATGTTCTGTGATTTTGATGTTTAGAACACTTTCCACTATTTTTCCTGGCACTGAAGTCAGGCTAACCGGTCTGTAGTTTCCTGGATCGCCCCTGGAGCCCTTTTTAAATATTGGGGTTACATTTGCTATCCTCCAGTCTTCAGGTACAATGGATGATTTTAATGATAAGTTACACATTTTTACTAATAGGTCTGAAATTTCATTTTTTAGTTCCTTCAGAACTCTGGGGTGTATACCATCCGGTCCAGGTGATTTACTACTCTTCAGTTTGTCAATCAGGCCTACCACATCTTCTAGGTTCACCGTGATTTGATTCAGTCCATCTGAATCATTACCCATGAAAACCTTCTCCATTACGGGTACCTCCCCAACATCCTCTTCAGTAAACACTGAAGCAAAGAAATCATTTAATCTTTCGCGATGGCCTTATCTTCTCTAAGTGCCCCTTTAACCCCTCGATCATCTATCTGATAATTGCAGCTGTAGCTTTATACAGATCCCAATGTCCTTAACTTCACATTGGTTTAAACATTGTTTGCTTATACCGGTGATGAATACATGTTTTTGTTTACTTCTCCATCATCCTTTCTCTTAAATGCCGTCTTAAATGCCCGACACTGCAGCGTTTCGGAGAACACTCCTTCTTCAGGGGAAACAGCAAACTTCTTATTCCTCACATGTTCACATGAGCAAGTATTTTCACAGCTCAGCTCCTGTATAGAAATGAGTTTTTACTTCTTTCTTTTTATACTTTTAAGTTTATATTGTCCAACTCACTTAGGCTCTTAAAAATATTTGTAGAAAGAATTGAAAAGGAAAAAGGTCTCACCTTGATTCTTTGTGATGATGTTCAGCACTTTTTCTGCTTCGTCATCTTCACTTAAAACCCTAGCAACCAAAAAGGCTATTGTCCCCATCAAACCATTCAATACACAACTAGCTGACACAACGGCCAAACTTGACTCCTTCAAGAACACCACTGCGATGGAAATATAATCCATCCTTAAGAAAATCAAACCCTCAATGCACACCTCAGACACAATTCCAACTAAAACCCTCCTTACCATACCTAATATCATCTCCAAACTAATATCCAACATCATCAATAGACCCATTTCCCTTGGTACAGTCCCAAATCAACTAAAACAAGCCATCATAAAACCCATTCTCAAAAAACCCTCCCTAGACCCCAACGATCCTGCCAATTTCCGTCCCATCTCCAATCTGCTCTTCATATCTAAAATACTAGAGAAAATAATCTATAGTCAACTCATGGAATACTTAGTGGATAACCACATCCTCTTCCCCTCCCAATATGGGTTCCGCAAACACCAGAGCACTGAAACACTCCTCATCTCCCTTTCAGACTACATATTAAAAGCCCTTGACAAAGGCCAATCAAATAACCGTGTCATATATCCTTCGGCATTTGACACGGTTAACCACAACATCTTAATAAAATGCCTCCACGAAATCGGCATCTCTGGCATCCCCCTCCGCTGGTTTCAATCATACCTTTGCAATTGAGAATTCAGCATGAAAATTAGGAACAATGAATCTAAACCATATAGATTCTAGGCGTCATAGTGGATAACACATTGAAATTGTCGGTTCAGTGTGCTGCAGCAGTCAAAAAAGCAAACAGAATGTTGGGAATTATTAGAAAGGGAATGGTAAATAAAACAGAAAATGTCATAATGCCTCTGTATCGCTCCATGGTGAGACCACACCTTGAATACTGTGTACGATTCTGGTCGCCGCATCTCAAAAAAGATATAATTGTAATGGAGAAGGTACAGAGAAGGGCTACCAAAATGATAAGGGGAATGGAACAGCTCCCCTATGAGGAAAGACTAAAGAGGTTAGGACATTTCAGCTTGGAGAAGAGACGGCTGAGGGGGGATATGATAGAGATGTTTAAAATTATGAGAGGTCTAGAATGGGTAGATGTGAATCGGTTATTTACTCTTTCGGATAGTAGAAAGACTAGGGGGCACTCCATGAAGTTAGCATGGGGCACATTTAAAACTAATCGGAGAAAGTTCTTTTTTACTCAATGCACAATTAAACTCTGGAATTTGTTGCCAGAGGATGTGGTTAGTGCAGTTAGTATAGCAGTGTTTAAAAAAGGATTGGATAAGTTCTTGGAGGAGAAGTCCATTACCTGCTATTAAGTTCACTTAGAGAATAGCCACTGCCATTAGCAATGGTAACATGGAATAGACTTAGTTTTTGGGTACTTCCCAGGTTCTTATGGCCTGGATTGGCCACTGTTGGAAACAGGATGCTGGGCTTGATGGACCCTTGGTCTGACCCAGTATGGCATTTTCTTATGTTCTTATGTTCTTACCTGATGCAAGGCGTTCCTCAAGGTTCCTCACTCTCGTCCACCCTGTTCAATATATACCTCCTTCCCCTCTGTCACCTTCTATCAAGCGGCCTTGAAGGGAATAGGGAAAGCCATCAGGGCTCCCCTCGGGCTCGGCACGCACAAGGTGCACATGTGTGCACCCCTTGCACGCGCTGACCCTGGATTTTATAACATGCAGCACGCACATGTTATAAAATTGGGCGTAGATTTGTTTGCGCCAGGTTGTGCGAACAAATCTACGCCCGCGCGTATGTTTTAAGATCTGCCCCAAAGGGCACAACATATTAATTACTAGCTGCCTTATTTAAAGAGTTGTCAGATCTTTCAGTCTTGAGCTTCATTTTTATATCGAAAAGAAGCAGGGTGAGTGAAAAAGTATGGTAAGTTTTGGGCAGGATAGTCATTTTATTCATTTGTGCTGTTAAGCACGCCATTGTGTGAATTTTAGGAATCTGTACACAGTGATGCATTTTATCATTATTTCAAAGCTGTTATAAGTAGTGAAATATTAGTTATTATGTATTCTAGGTTTTACAATGGGTGTACAAACATATAATTTAAGTAAGATGGCATGCAATAACATTCTAGCTGTTGCCTGAGGAGCTCTGGTGGTCCGTGCTTGAAGCAATAGTGATTGGTAAGATTATATATAATTTAATATAGATTGTAGCTGCTATATTTGGGAAGATACTCTTGATTGTTTTTCTTTCACATTTGAAGTTTGGGGAACACAGTTGATACTAATTCCTCCTGAGGAAGCCACTGGTGTGGTGAAACAGAGGTGCCTTTGTCGAGGGAGAAGCTGGGTTGATGACTTGCTGCTCGGAGAAAATGAAAGAAAATTTGAGGGAGCCATTGTTTTGATGATTTGATGCTCAGAGGAGAGAAAAGAAAAATTGGGTTGATGATTTATCTTCAATTTATTATTGTTTACCCCACTCAGCTCTTGGAATGTTTTTTTGTTTCTTAAAGTGGCTGTGATTTTTAATGGATCTACTATTAGCTTGCTTCATTAGTAAAACTGGGGACAGTATCCATGAACTGTTTTGATAAGAGATATTATTTTATTATGTAAAGGAGGTAGTTTAGAAAATAACAAAAGAACATAAAAACAACCACAAAATAATGGAAGGTAAGTAGAAAAAGTAATTTAATAAATATTGTTTGTCAAAGAACATTTATGATTTCTGTCATATATGCATTATATTTATGATTTCCAGTGTGTATGACTGAAAATTTTATTTTGATATTTGATCACTCAATTGCAATCACTCAATTAGTAATTTCCAAAGGGAATCAGCACTACAGAAATACTTGTGAGAACAAATATAGGGGTAGATTTTCAGATGTACGCCCAATTTTATAACATGCATGCATGTTTCAGATGTACGCCCGATTTTATAACATGCATGCATGTTATAAAATCGAGGTTCATGGCATGCAAGGGGGTGCACAATTGTGCACCTTGCGCACTGAGCCTGCACCAGGCCATGCTGCCTTCCCCCTTCCCTACTAACTCCCGTTAGTGCGCACTAACACAAAAACTGAATTTTCCTGAAATTTTGAGAAAATTTGGATTGGTTCTCGTGTTCCCCAAACCAGGACGAATTAGGCAATTTTGTTGAAATTTCCCAATTTGTCCTAAATGATTTTACATCCCTAATAAAAAGTGCACACTTAAAACTATACACATGTACTCAAAAATATTTTTGGATTTTACAAAATCTTTGTACTGTAAATATACATACATCTTATTATAGATTATACACACATACCACACTCATACTATAATACCATATTAACAAATATGTGTATACTGTTTAGCAGCTCAACTGACACAATATCTTTGAGGTTGAGTCAAACGTCTTCACAAAAATCATCCACATTGAAATCACAGATGCAATGTAAAAATTTAAACTTGAAGAACCTTGACAAGGATCCTTGTTTCACCTATTGACTTCTTCAGGGGGGATTTAAACATTGACCAATGTAAGACAAATCTGTAAAATTGAAGACACTACTATCTAACTTGAAAAAACTCACTTTGTATGGAGCAACGATGAAGAGAATGGTAAAAGTCTATTTTCAAACTAGTGCAAGATGAATGCTACCAAAAAAAGAACACTCCTCTACGAGAAGTGATGCATTTGTACGCTGTATGCAGATTAGTCTTCAACCCAAGATGTAAATGTCTAAATTCTTAAATTACTGCTATTCTGCTTAACATAACATGAAACCACCGGGCTTGATGATAGTGCTTGAATGGTATCTTACCATCGGAAAAGATACTGCACTAAGGATACTTCACTGAAAGCTGATGATAGTGGGTAGGAAGAAGGCACAACTGCAAAAGAAATGAAAAGTCTCAGCAAGGCACAGGCATAAAATGCTGGCTAAAAAAGACTTCAAGGCGTATATATATATATATATATTTGTGTTCAGATCTCCTTAAGAACCTGAAATGTATAGCCTAAGAATTAAGAATTTTCAGTATATAAAGAAGTTTCCTATTGTCCGGTAAAAGTAATTTCAATTTGTTTATCAGTCATAACAGCCAACAAACTTTTGAATTTTCTCCATTTGCAGTGAGAACCTGTTAAGATTTTTTTTTCCATGCTGGTCCCTGGTTGCTTAATATCCAAAATGATAAATCTCCCAAGCTGAAACTGTCACATCCCATGGTTAATGGTTTAAGAATCATACCTGCATGTATAACAAGTGACGTTGTTTGCACTATTAAATGATGCTTACTAATGGGGTATTCTGCAACTAACCTTGTAGATTTATCACCCTAAAAGTTACATCTATTTTGTTTTACTTTAATCCAGCAAGGATATGGAAATTTATTGATGTCTCTTAATAAAAGATGTAGCTGAAAGTTTAATGATAGTCAATAGTTAACACTGACTGTAATTCATTATAATATAATTGGATCAATTATATATTTAGGGCACATCAATGTGTGGAGATACTTTTACATTTAGTTAATTGCAGTGATATTATATTAGAGTTATAGCCAATGATAACTGTTGTTTGCTTTCTTTTGGATGCTAATTAATAGGATCATTCATCAAAATCTGATAGGCCATTATTGCATTCGCTAACGGCCTATCGCAAAATGTGTATGCAAATAAAACATATAATATTCATGTGGGAGGAGTTGGGGCGGGGTAAATGTAAAGTAGGGGGTGGTAGCACAGCAAGCGATACGTATTGCATGTTATCACGGGTCAGTAACATGGGTAATAGCTACACCTTTTGTCTGCGTGGTACAGTCCGATTGCGGGCTTATCATGCGCGATAAACACTGCAATCAATACACACATACCTACCAAGCATTCTTGGACCAATAAAAACAGCTGATTTTAGCTTGGTGAATGACAAGCGTACTTGTACATGCATTCTTCATGCCTCAGCAGCCTCACTGCACACGATGACACATGGAATATGAACAACCTGAACAAGACCCAAGGCCATTTACAAGACATCTGAGGGAAGTACCAGCAGCGCAGACAAAGGGTCCACTGCTGCAGGCTCAGAGTCCAGCCCAGTGACGGGCATGCACCTGGCCAAAGGCCAGGAGATACAGGAAGTGTATCTTTCCTCCATGAACATACTTGCTGGGCATGCCTGAGGACTTTGTGGTTTGCAGATATCATCTCTACTCTTGGGCAATCCTGGAATTATATGAAGACATCGTAGGTGATCTGGATACGATCACGGCAAGGTCCCTTGCTGTCCCTGGCCTCACCAAACTGTTTGCCGCCCTCCATTTCACGGCAAGTGGCTCCTTCCTAACTACAGTAGGGTGGTGGAGGGAATGTCCCAAATCCCAATCTCACGCTGTCTCAACCAGGTCATTGCAGCTGTAACAGACCGCATTAACCGATACACAAAATGTCCTCATTACAGACAGGACTTGATGGACTTGAAGAGAGGTTTCTATGCCTTTGCACACTTTCCCAATGTTGTCGTAGCTATCGACTGCACGCACATGGCATATAATTCTACACCGTCAGAGGTACTGCAACAGAAAGCTCTTCCACTCCATCAATGTGCAAATGGTCTGTGACACTTGAATGTGCATCCTGGATGTGGAGGCCAGGTACCCCGGAGCAGTGGACGATTTCTTTATACTTAGGCAATCGGACCTATTTGACAATTTTGAGGCTGGCCTGTACGATGATGCTTGGCTCGTAGGTAAAAAAAAACTGGAATATATGTGACTTAAAACAATAACTATTTAGAAAGGAAAGTCACAAGATGGAACACAGTTCATTGGTTTACCCTCATAGGTGGGCTGATATACATCCCCGCTAGTTTAGCGTTGGTAATTTTTACGCCGAGAAAAACTCTGGCTGCCCATTCAAAATCCAAGAAGTTACAATCAAACCGGCAGATAAGGGCGGTAGCACCATCATTCAAGATACGATGCAATATGTACAGAATCTGCAAACACAGTTAAATGATTCTAAATACTATCGACAATTAGACGAGGATCCCACAACAGACCTCCAAAATCAAATTCAATCCATTCTTCTTGAGACAAAAATGCCATTCCTAACAAAAAAGGAGTGCCAATTTCTTACTGTCTCCCATCCGAGAGTACCTCTTCTCTATGGAGTACCGAAAGTCCATAAAACCTTGATTAATCCTCCTTTAAGACCCATCATTTCTAGTAACGGTTCATTACTAGAACCCTTAGCAATTCTCTTGGATAAATTTCTACAACCATATGTGAGGAAAACTCAGTCCTTTGTCCAAGATACCACTCAAGTCTTGAAGATACTTTCAGACATCACTCTACCCACAAACACAGTGAAACTAGTCTCCATGGACGTTGTCTCCCTTTACACAAATGTTTCCCATACAGTGGCTATGGATGTCGTTCAAGAAACTTTGTCAACTTCAAATCATCGCATTCCAAATTCATTTCTTTTACAACTTACAACGTTGGTGCTCAAACACAATTATTTCATGTTTAATGGAAAATTCTTCCTCCAAGTACATGGCATTGCTATGGGGTCTTCAGTTGCCCCCACAGTGGCCAATTTAGTTATGAACCGTTTAGAAACACACATCATTTACAAATCTCTGTTTTTTCAGGAAGTCTTTCTATGGCTTCGATATATAGATGATCTTTTTTTCTTTTGGCAATCAGATGAAATTCAATTAAAGAATTTTTAAAAATGGTTAAATGAGATAGATATGGATTTAAAATTCACATCTTCGATCTCTGACCAACAACTCCCTTTTCTGGACATGTTAATCATTAAAAATGGTTTACAAATCGAGACAACACTGTATCATAAAGAAATTGACAGAAACAACTTATTACGGTTCCAAAGTTTCCATCCAAGGGCTTTTAAAAATGGCCTTCCAGTCGGGCAATATTTTAGATTACGCCGTCTGTGCTCTTCTCTAAGAGATTTCAAGTACCAAGCTTATCATCTAGCGCAATGCTTCTTTGAGAGAGGGTATCCACTAAATACAGTTAGAACAGCATATAAGCGAGCATTGTATTCTCCTAGAGAATCGCTATTGATATATTGTGAGAAGAAATCACTGTCTCAGACTGTTTGTGTATTGCAATACACCAACAAGGCTAAAGAAATCGTGAAGAGCATATATACACACTGGCATGTTCTACAACTGAACCCGATTTTTGAAGAACCTCCATTAATTTCTTTCCAGAGAGAGGCAAACATTAAAAACTTTTTAGTTAAAGCTGCTCTACCTATGCCAGTCATTTCAGAAGCATCTGGTTCCCATTCTTCATGTGGAAAGTGTGACATGTGTCACACAACAATTTCAGGAGATTTTTGGAGAGATCCATGTACAAACATAGATTACAAAAAGAAACATATAACTGACTGTAATTCACACCACGTTGTCTATGTAATTCAATGCACTTGCCCTATGCTTTATGTTGGTCGAACTTCAAGAGCTATCAGAATCAGACTTAGAGAACACAGAAGCAGGCTTAATACGGGCAATCTAGAGGCACCCATAGTAAAACATTGTTTATTAGAAAAACATGCATTCACTGATTTGCAATGGACCATTATTGATATGGTCCCTATTAATCTTAGAAAGGGAGATACACATTCCATTCTCAATAATAAGGAACAACATTGGATTTTCAAGCTTGGTTCAGAGCACCCCAATGGTATGAATGACATTATTGATTGGCACTCACTAATTTAAAGGGCTTTCCTCTGTAGCCGATTTTTCTGGTTTTTCATTGGTCAGTACACGATGCCGACGTAACGTATAAAAAATCTTGATGTTAAGATGGCGGATCTCCGTTACATGCCACAGAGATCATTTGGTTCTCCAATGCAGTAAGTTGCTGATTTATTGAAGTGGTGTAACTAATAAGTTGTGATCTTCTCAAGATGTCTTTTTTGATCTTTTTAGTATCTAAGCCCCTGAAGAAGAAGGATAAAAGCACTTCGAAACACTAGCGATGTCATGCAAGATAGAGCAAGCCTAGGACGCTCTTTAAATTTGGGCTAATCGGAAAGTAGCAGGGCGCAAAACAAACCGCCTTGAGGACTACATTAATGAGATAAGTACAACTATCTAAGTTGATCATACTACTGGATAATTTTGTTTCTTTAAAACAAAAAGAAAAAAAGAAGAAAAGAAAAATATTTCAAAGAATTTTTTTAAAAATACTCTTGTTAAAAATTTGCTTTAAGTAAGCCATTTATAAGCGGCAGTGTTTAACCACGGTTCTATAAACGGTTACCCTGTGATTGGATTTTGAATGGGCAGCCAGAGTTTTTCTCGGCGTAAAAATTACCAACGCTAAACTAGCGGGGATGTATATCAGCCCACCTATGAGGGTAAACCAATGAACTGTGTTCCATCTTGTGACTTTCCTTTCTAAATGGCTCGTAGGTAAGACACCCTTTTCTTTCTCATTTCCGTCAATGCTTATGGGTATGTGGCTAATGCCACCCAGATGAGGGGCGAGAGCTGTGGGGTAGGACGTGATTGGTGGCTTCTGCAGTTCTGTAAACAGATCATTGCCCAAGGGCATGCCTTTCTCCACCCATGTTTCATAGGCCTGCCAAATTAGTGTGGGCAAACAAGGCACTATACATATCATGTATTTATGACCTAAAAGGCCCCATTCCTTTCCTTCCCTTTGGAACTGTTACAATGTGTCATGTGCATCTGAACCATGCACTGGGCACACTGCTGGCACAGCACCTTCATGTGTGGGCTGTTACTAAGCCATCAGGAACATTTTCACCAATAATTTCTGTACAGCGTCACAGTCTGTACAGCGTCACTTTCTGTACGGCATCATAGCAGTCTGCAGTGCATGTTGCAAACCTGCCGTATTCCCTGTATGTGGGGTGGGCTCACTAATGGGTTTCAATGCAGGAGAGACTGGAGTGCAGTGATGGAAAATCACCGGCACAGCATGAGGTACACCATTTGTTGGTAGCACAGGTTTCTCTCCTCTTATGTATGTCTTGAAGGTTGGCAAACAGCTATGCACCAGTACCCTTTGCTGGGTTGTGAGGGCCTGTCATGCAATACTTCCAATTGTCAATTAATCAAATACAATTTCATTCGAGGTTAAATGCTTAAAAGCATAAATTATAATTTATAATGCTCTAACAAACTCTACCAGGGGAGGTATCAGATATAGTGCTCACAGTCTCACAGGCTCTTGCCCTATACAGGGCTGCAACCCTTCTCATGTATCGGCACTGTTATATTTTACGTCATCTACCATTACCCCATGGTGAGCCTGTTATTTTCTGTGTATAATAAATTACCAAAAGTTTTTAAAAGAATTTTTGATTTTTTTACCCGTGAAAACTATTCACCATTATATGTGATCTCTCTATTTAATATCTCTCTATTTAATTACTCAATATTATAACAGCACTTATCTTTTTTACTTTGCGCTCATTTGTTTGTTGTCAGCTGGCTTCCTGCCCGACATTGGCAATGTTTCGGCGCAACAAGTGCGCCTGCTTCAGGGGCTTACTGCTCAATATTTCTACAAAAAACACATTTTTTTGTTATTATCTTCTTAAAAATACATTTATTAATGACCAAACTCTGAAGGGTACTTACTATTCAGGTTAACGCTTTTTCTCCCACTCTCTCACCACATTCAAATATGGCGCCCATTCTAATATCAATATATCTATATCTATATCTATATCTAATATAGCCCATTCTAATATCAATATCCCCTTAGATAAACTTCGAAGGTTTAAACCTATAAAAAAGTCAACTTGTAATTCTAGCTTTGTAGTTTACACTATATGGTGCCCTTGTGGTCTTTTTTACATAGGCAAAACAACAAGACAGTTAAAAACTCGTTTAATAGAGCATAAGAGTGCGCTCAAACGTAACAGACTGGAGGCCCCGTTAGTGCAACACTGTATAGAAAAATCACATGATTTTTGGAATTTAAAAAGTACGGTGTTAGAGGTGGTGGAGCAGGATGAAAGAGGAGGCAATTTAAACTCACGTTTATTACAACATGAGCAGAAGTGGATTTTTAAATTACAAACAGTAGCCCCAGATGGGCTCAACAAGGAGGTCGATTGGTCAGTGTTTTAAGTTCAATCAGCTGACAGGTGCAGTAACAATGTTCAACAGGAAATAAAGAGTGCATGCATTTCCGGCATTGAGATAGAGAAGGCGTTTAGGCGCCATATTTGAATGTGGTGAGAGAGTGGGAGAAAAAGCGTTAACCTGAATAGTAAGTACCCTTCAGAGTTTGGTCATTAATAAATGTATTTTTAAGAAGATAATAACAAAAAAATGTGTTTTTTGTAGAAATATTGAGCAGTAAGCCCCTGAAGCAGGCGCACTTGTTGCGCCGAAACATTGCCAATGTCGGGCAGGAAGCCAGCTGACAACAAACAAATGAGCGCAAAGTAAAAAAGATAAGTGCTGTTATAATATTGAGTAATTAAATAGAGAGATATTAAATAGAGAGATCACATATAATGGTGAATAGTTTTCACGGGTAAAAAAATCAAAAATTCTTTTAAAAACTTTTGGTAATTTATTATACACAGAAAATAACAGGCTCACCATGGGGTAATGGTAGATGACGTAAAATATAACAGTGCCGATACATGAGAAGGGTTGCAGCCCTGTATAGGGCAAGAGCCTGTGAGACTGTGAGCACTATATCTGATACCTCCCCTGGTAGAGTTTGTTAGAGCATTATATATTATAATTTATGCTTTTAAGCATTTAACCTCGAATGAAATTGTATTTGATTAATTGATAAATTTTGAGGTACTGAGCCGTTGTATAGGTTTTATACTTCCAATTGTTACATCAGATGCTGTAGTAATGAACAGATTAGCTCCTTTTGCCTATAGCTTGCCTGCATTTCTAGCAGCCAACAGCAATTGTTAAACGCTCTCAGGCAACGCTAATCAGGTTGATGGCTCAGCAAAGGTACAGGCAACCTTACATAGTCTTTCTGGATGTCGTGGTTAGCTAGTCACATCTGCCACTAACAATGCAAACATTCATGCCTTTCTTCGGTCATTGAATTTGAATTTAGAAGAACAAGAATGGATTTATAGGTTGAACAGCGAGCATACCCAAGAGTTAAATTTAGCAACTGAGTGGTATTCACTTATATGATTTGAGATAATTTGGTGTTTGAAAAACATTTTGATTGACATCTAAGAGGGCTTTAAATACTGGAAACTGACGCAGACAGTTCAAGAACGTTGACATGTTGCAGTAAGTTTATTTCTGTTCTACTTTAAAAACTTTTGTACACATTGGTTATCACATTGATACTGGATTTGGTACATTCACAGATACAATTTATGCCCCATGAAGAAGGAAGACTCTCCGAGACACGGACCGTGTTGGGCATTTTGATCAGTGGCATTTTCTTGTGGATTTTGTGAAGACTGATATAACATCTCTTCATGGATTAATCACGTATCTGACAAGATAAGTGATTTGGAATTAATTAAGTAAAAAAGCAGAGTGACCTTTTCACAAAAGTTTTTGCGAACATGACCCGCTAAGGATGTATGCAGCGAATTAACACTATGGGAAGACTGTGAAATTGGGGTTATGTAAAAAAAAAAATTAAAAAATTAAGGAAGATTGTGATCTGGGGTTCACCAGCATAAAGAATAATATAGACACTGAATAAATGACCGATGATTATAAAGAACGGCAAAGTTGAATTAGTGTTCCACACTTACGATGACGCCCAGTATGATGGTCATTTAAAAAGAGGAAATTATAGTTTTTATTAGATGCGGAATTTGGGGTGAAATAGTTGTTATTTATCAAGCTGATTTACTGCCGACTACCACCCATTGATTAAAATCATAGAGATATGTATATTTTCTGGTATCATGTAAACATTTCATGATAAACTATTAATATATACTGGCTCAAAAAACCTCAAACATACAACACCAAAAAATAATTTCGTTACGACTTGAGGTAAACTGCAAAATAGCAGATATATCCTAATAATCCCTATCGGAAATTATTCAAAAGACAACCAGAAGACAGTGGTATCAGAAAGTTGTAAGTGTTTGCAGTCTCATGGGCTCTTGCCCTTACAGGGCTACAGCCCCTCTCTTGGCTCCAACACCATTTATCACATCATTTACCTACTCTCTAGAGGTTTGTCAATTACTTTTTTCTTTTTTTGTTTTTAAAGTGCAAAAGTGCCTCCCTAAAATCACCCGTATTTTTCATATAACATACACCATCCAGCATACACCATCCAGCAGTGAAGAAACACAGTCAAGAGATAAGCACGATTGAAGCGAATAAATAATGTTTTAATGATTGGATGAGACTGCAAACACTTACAACTTTCAGATACCACTCTCTTCTGGTTGTCTTTTGAATAATTTCCGATAGGGATTATTAGGATATATCTGCTATTTTGCAGTTTACCTCAAGTCGTAACAAAATTATTTTTTGGTGTAACATTTCATGATAGACATGACCATAACATGTCTATCATGTAACATTACTTGATAGACATGTGGTCACCACAATGTGTTCTGCCTGTTACTGACAGAAAATGAGTGATGTTTGGTATGACACTCAGTGACCTAGCTATCATGTTGTGGCCTGAGAGCCATCAAAGGCGCCCCTCATTCTCACCCTCACATGTGAATGCCACAGTGTCATAAGTGTGCTGGTGGCCTACATGCTCCTGGACTCTGAAGAGTGACAGTTGTAGTAATACAGTAAAAGTGAAATAACACTGAAGGTGCAATGTGAATGGCAAAGTAAGAAGAGCAGACTTAAAGAAGTACTGGTAGAGAGCTATTTTTACACCCTCATTTGGAAGTGCTTACAGGTATGCAGGTTAAGCAGTACCTCTATAACGGATGTGCTTTATGGAACAAAGGCATTCCCAGAACAATCTGGCACCAATGGTTGATCAGTTAAAGAGTGAGATAACACTAGGATATAGAACTGTATATCGCTTTTCAGCATAGGTACATCTAGCCATCATCTAACTCCCATGCCTGCAGGTATTGAGAGTGTTGATCTTGCTTCCATTATGATTAAATAGAAGCATGTACATATTTATCATTCAGAACAGGTGGCCACAATACTGCACACATCACACAGCTTTAGGATCACACCCACAATTACAGCCTGGCTGAAAGAGATTGTGCTATCTGGTGCTATTTTTTGTATGTGCCCAGCTCCTTCAAATATAGCATTTACCTTTCTCAATGCATGAACCGGTCCTTACATGCATGTGCCATGGTACATCAAGGTGGAAATGTATCAGCATACATGTGCAAATGTTGAGGGTCTTGGCTGTCGGGATCTTATGTAAGTAGTGTCGCCTTCTTGGAAATGCTATGGGAGAATGTACTTGCAGGTGAGTGAAGGCAGGAGAGTGAATCTGCTACTGTCCAGTCTTCACTTGATCTGTGACATGTTACTGTGCTAGTATAGTTTAGAACCACTGATACTGCAGCTATATCTTTCCTCATCAATCGTTGACATCATACAGGCGAAGGGTTTACATGCCTTTAACTGGCTTGTCACACGTAGGCTCATTGTCATCTGCAGATGTGTGGTTGTTGGAAGATAATAGTGGGTAATGCGTCACAGATAGTCATGTGATGCTGCAGTATGCACATATGTTTGTTCCCTCAACATAAGCACAATATTCCCTGTTAACCTACACCTATTACTGTTAACAGTGCAGATGTTATTTCTGAGGCCCAGTAAAGCACATTGCCTCAGCACTCCTGTGCAAAACACTTAGCATATAGTACCAGACCAAAATCACAGCTGACTTTTCTATACTTTCATGCTTTTGTGGCATTGTTGATGCACATGTGTGTGAGGATGTCTGTGTACTGCTGAACAGCTGCTATGCTGTAGGTTCATCAGTTCCTCCTGTTACACACTAGTACTTTAATTAGTGAGGTGCCCTGCTATGGTCCTTGACAGTTCATGCAGTTCTCTGTGTATCGCATTCTTTGGTGGCATTGTGTGGTTAGGTGAACAGGTTATGAGCGTACAGACTGCCTCCATTGTAACCACCAGTCCGTCCTTATTGTATAGGACTATTGCTCCCACAGGTGTGATGTGCTTACCATGGCTGATGATGTCCTTTTGATGTAGGCATCTTGACAAGCATGCTTTTTGTGCATCTAATCTATTCAGGGACCTATGTCATAATCTTGCAGTAAGTAGGGGTGATATATGCCAGTCTCAGAAGTTTTTCCTGTGGGCAGCTATAGATAATATTTGTGGAGGAAGGAGTCACACTGAATCATGACCTGTTACAGGAAGTTGACACACACCTGCTTTTGGTTTAGTGGCACCCATTGATGAAACATAGGCCTTGCTAATGTGTACGTGCAGGGACAGCAGCATGTAGTCCCTACTGATAACATAAGTGAGTGTGATACTCAGTGACTAATGTTCTATGTGTGGCTTGCTTACTCACTGTGTGATGGTGGCATAGCTTTCGGAACTTGCTCCCTTATGTCCCAAGTCCTATACACCTTACCAGGCAGTGTGTGTTTCTAAATTGAGCACAGTCACCTTTTGCAGAGCTTTCATAGAGTGTTTGTCCTCTGGAGAGGGTGTGCATGTGACAGGGTTGCATATGGACAGGGTTAGGAATAGTCTTACAACTTTAAGGGGTCATTTTCAACAATTACACATACAGCTTGGAAGTTCTTAACAAGTAGGAAAAGCCTGCAGATGCATGATTTAAGGAATACTCTTCAGAATAGAATAATAGAAGGGGTGGCCTGTTCCATAATACCGGTACATTAAAGATTTGTTGGACCAAGTATCACTGATTCCCTTCCTCCATCCCCTTCCTTCAAAAATTCCTCACCCCGACAGCCACAAAAGTGTCCCCAAAGTAAGAACATAAGAACATAAGAAAATGCCATACTGGGTCAGACCAAGGGTCCATCAAGCCCAGCATCCTGTTTCCAACAGTGGCCAATCCAGGCCACAAGAACCTGGCAAGCACCCAAAAACCAAGTCCATTCCATGTAACCATTGCTAATGGCAGTGGCTATTCTCTAAGTGAACTTAATAGCAGGTAATGGACTTCTCCTCCAAGAACTTATCCAATCCTTTTTTAAACACAGCTTCACTAACTGCACGAACCACATTCTCTGGCAACAAATTCCAGTTTAATTGTGCGTTGAGTAAAAAAGAACTTTCTCTGATTAGTTTTAAATGTGCCCCATGCTAACTTCATGGAGTGCCCCCTAGTCTTTCTACTATCCGAAAGAGTAAATAACCGATTCACATCTACCCGTTCTAGACCTCTCATGATTTTAAACACCTCTATCATATCCCCCCTCAGTCGTCTCTTCTCCAAGCTGAAAAGTCCTAACCTCTTTAGTCTTTCCTCATAGGGGAGTTGTTCCATTCCCCTTATCATTTTGGTAGCCCTTCTCTGTACCTTCTCCATCGCAATTATATCTTTTTTGAGATGCGGCGACCAGAATTGTACACAGTATTCAAGGTGCAGTCTCACCATGGAGCGATACAGAGGCATTATGACATTTTCCGTTGTATTCATCATTCCTTTTCTAATAATTCCCAATATTCTGTTTGCTTTTTTGACTGCCGCAGCACACTGCGCCGACAATTTCAATGTGTTATCCACTATGACACCTAGAATGGAAGGAGGGAAACTCATGTCTTTTCACAATTCTGAATTCTGTAATGCCTGCAGGAATAGTGGACCCTAGGTTCTGCAGTGTGGTTGGTGCTGCCTTGTGAGCAGTCCCACTAGGCCCACACTGGCAGCTGGTGGAGAAGCTCTGTGGTGGGACTGACTGGAACTTTGCCTCTACAAGCCTCCTTCTCTGCAGGTTGAGCTCTTGGTTTCTGGTGGTGGCAGATCCTGGGTGGGTCCCTGGTTCTATCCAGTGACAAGAGTCCAAGGTCTGGTGAGAGTCAAGGCAGGTGGCAGACAAAGGAGATGAAGAAAGAGCCGGAGGTTGGAGCAGGCAGTTGACAGTAAAAATGGAGAACAGGCAGATGTCAGAGCAGATGGCAGATGGAGCAAAGTCAAGTCTATCCTGTTAACCTATCCTTTTTTTCTAACAGCCTAGTTCCATATTCCCTGTTATAATGTAACTTTTTTGGCTTTCATTGTTAACTGGTTCACCCCCTAGTTTATTGTAAACCAGTACGATAAGACATGGTCTTGAGCGTTGGTATATTAAAAGAATTTAAATAAATAAATAAATAAAGTCTAAAGCAGGGGTTCATGGCCAGGCAGTGATCTCAGAAGGTCAGGGTTCAAGCCATGGTCAGAATCCAGAAAGTCAAGCTGAAACTATCATGATAAGACAAGGAGACAAACAAGGCAAGGCAAGGAAAAGGCACAAATAAGACAAAGCAAGGACAAGTACAAACAAGGCAAGGCAAGGACAACACAGAAACAGTAACACGTACTGCGACACAAGGCACACCGGCAGTCCTGTTGCTGAGGCAAGGTGGAGAAGTCCCAGGAGAGCTATATATAATATACTGAGGCTGCTGAAATCATCAGTGGGCATTGTGGGTATTTCCCATCATGGGCCCTTTAATTCTGTAGAGGTTAGGCATGCGCATACCTAGGGAGGCTGAGACAAGCAGCGGCCATTGCAACAGCAAGCCAAGGAAGAATGCTCAGCTGGTTAGCAGTGACGGGGTGAATAAGGCAGCTCGTGGTAGGGATGTGCAGAGCAAAATTTTATGTTCATATTTTTTATGTCCGAAAGGGGGTCCCACTTGCGGCCAATATGGACATAAAAAAAATCCAATGAGTTGGGTATATGTACATATGTGCAAAAAAAAAATTAAACCCCCTCACCCTCCTTAATCCCCCCCCCCAGACTTACCACAACTCCCTGGTGATCGAGCGAGGAGTGAGGACGTCATTTCTGCAATCCTTGGCGAGAAGCATGTGACGTCGGTGGCACGTCGAGTGACGCGGCGTCACGTGATTCCCGGCTCGTTCGCGCCGGACGGCTCGTTCGGCCCAAAAAGAACTTTTGGCCAGCTTGAGGGGGTCAGGAGGCCCCCCCAAGCTGGCCAAAAGTTCTTTTTGGGCCGAACGAGCCGTCCGGCGCGAACTTGCCGGGAATCACGTGACGTCGCGTCTGAGTGACGCGGCACCACGTGATTCCCGGCTCGTTCGCGCCGGACGGCTCGTTCGGCCCAAAAAGAACTTTTGGCCAGCTTGGGGGGGTCAGGAGGCCCCCCCAAGCTGGCCAAAAGTTCTTTTTGGGCCGAACGAGCCGTCCGGCGTGAACGAGCCGGGAATCACGTGACGCCGCGTCACTCGACGTGCCACCGACGTCACATGCTTCTCGCCAAGGATTGCAGAAATGACGTCCTCACTCCTCGCTCGATCACCAGGGAGTTGTGGTAAGTCTGGGGGGGGGGATTAAGGAGGGTGAGGGGGTTTAATTTTTTTTTTGGCTCAACAATCGCGATTTCCCACATATCGAACATATCTATGTTCGATATGTGGGAAATCCGATCGTTTATGTCGAATCAATTTTTTAAGTAAAAAAAAAATATGAGTTGCGTTTTACTAATGCGGTCAATCCGAATGCACACCCCTAGCTCGTGGGACCCACAGAAAATGTAGGTGCAAATGTCTATGGACGTTTTGTAACTCACAGGTAACTTGTCCTGTCTGGCTAAAAATACATGTAGCCTTCCTCAGTACACATGCTTTTGATGGTTTGTAAGGAAGCATTCCTGTATACTTTCACTTTGAAACTTGGGGAAAAGACTAGAAGTTAAAAGAACCATGGATTTTGTCCCAAAAAGGACAGTTTGGAAATTGCCTCTATAGAGGGTCATTTTCAACAGCCCACATTTGAATAAAGACGGCAGGCACTCTGTACTTGCAGACTTTAGCCCACATTTTTTAAGAGGACATATGAGCATAAACTTGCTTTGAAGATTTATGGATTGTGCAAATCAGGTGTAACTTTCTGCCTGTAAATTTAGGCTCATATTTTTCGAAATCAAAAGTATGTGGACAAATATTTTCCTCATCCAGGCTGCCCTTGCAACACCTAACACTGTTATGCTCACTTCTCACAGGAGAGCCCCATGAGCAGCTTCACTTACCCCGATGCTGCCAACCTGATGCTGCCATCCCAATGCTGCCACTTTGCAAGGCAGGGAAATGCCGCTGATGCACAGCAGATGCCATTGCTCCTCAGATCCTGTCCTCTAGCACACACATGCAATATCATTCCAATTGAAGGGTCACTATAAAAGGGTCTTTAACTCTTCCACCTTGCCCAGCAAGGTTCTCCTGGTTCCAGTATACAGTCTTGCTCAAGCCTTCAAGCCTGATCCAGACTTCAGCTCCACTTTACTCTTCAGCTCCGCTTCAGTCTTCAGCCCGTGCTAGAGTCATCAGCCTCAGCTTTTGCCTTCTCAAATCTTCAGCTTCACTATTGCCTCCATCAAGTCTTAAGCCCCAGCTTTGTGTAGGTATAGACTCTTGGAATCTGTCTTAGTCTGGCTAGTGCTAAGACTCACCCACCCACTGTCTGTGCAAGCCTTAGCGCACAGCCCATAAGGTTACGCCAAATGTGCCATGGCAAAAAGGGCTCATGCTCACGTCGTTCGCAACAAACATGAGTGTGAGCAAAAGTACACGTAAATGAATTACATGTATACTTTTCCCAGCACAACCCCCTGATGATTTTCAATAGCCAATTTACATTATAAACTGGGATTTATCTGCATAAAT
Organism: Rhinatrema bivittatum; assembly: GCF_901001135.1. Classification (NCBI taxonomy): domain Eukaryota; kingdom Metazoa; phylum Chordata; class Amphibia; order Gymnophiona; family Rhinatrematidae; genus Rhinatrema; species Rhinatrema bivittatum. Next base: position 659,637,861 of record NC_042615.1, on the reverse strand, counting down.
CCTTGTGAAAAAATACCGAATAATGTTTCGCTTTTTTTTTTTTTTTTATAAATTCTGAGATCTTACCAAAACGTTTTAGGTTGTATTCAGATTTCATCTTATGAAATACAACTGCTTACTCTAGCTTACATCAGTCCCAGTTGCCCATCCTTATAATGTAAAGGATTATGTTTTAGTGGCAAAGGACCTAACTGTTGTTTTATTGTATTAAGATGTAGTCTGCCAAGATTCTGACACTTCTAATTTATTAAATTAAAATTGCACTGCGACCTGTGAATCCAAACACAATTTTTTGCTGAAGGGCACACTACTATCATTTGCATAGAGAAGGACACAATCAAATATTCTACACACAGATGGCAGCCTGGAAAACAAGTGAAAGTCAGAGTTCCTGAATACAGAAATGCTGCAGTTCTTTGCATAGGATGAGACCTCATTTTGCTTGTTCTAAACTCTGCAACAACTAGATAACTGTAACTAAGTGCTACACTGTCAATTGGAACTTCTGTCCTTAATCTGTCACATGGTCTATAAAAATTTACATTGTCAAATTCCTGAGTGGAGTCCAGAACTACTGACTGAAGAATATGTTCAATAGACCTTCAGAGACAAGAATGGTTTCATGGGACTGGACAATAGCAAATGTTGTCCCTCTTTACAAAAGTGGTAGCACAGGAGAGGTTGGAATCTACAGACCAGTTAGTCTAGCCTTGTTGGTGAGTGAATTAATGGAGATCCTACTCAAGGAAAGAAGAATGAAATATCTTGAATCCAGTGGGTTGCAGATGTCCAGGCAGCCTGGATTCTATTTATTCATTTATTTATTTGGGTTTATTACCTCTGTTTTTGAATAAGAAATTTGCCCAATATGCAACATATTAGAAAGGTAACATATAGTCAGAAACCTTTTTTAATCAATAAGGAATAGTAGCTTGAGATGTGTTGTTGGGGGCGGCCCTCATACATATGCACGTATGACGTAAATTTATAAGGGATGTGCACATATGAGGTTGCGTGTTTAGGTGCATGCGCATGCTTATATTTTCTGCTGCCAATTTACGCAAAGCACTGCAAGCTTTCACTTTTGCTCATATGCTTTCCATGTCTGGGCTGGTCTCTCTGGGAATGTGGACACAGAAGAAGGTCGGGGGATGGGGAGTGAGAGGGCGTGTGTCAGGGACAGACTGAGACCTACTGAGGGAGGTAGGGAGAGGTATATAGGGACATAACACCTGGCATGCAGGTATTGACTCATGGATTGAAAGGGTACTGCTGATGTAATCAGATTATTCAGGGGTAGACTGCTGCTTACAGAAATAGATAGGAATGAGACAGGAACAGGGGGATCTACAAAGGAAGCTTGGAGAGAATGTTGCACCTATAACTATTGAGGAAGGATACTCATTCTTGGGAGTCCCTTTTCAAGATTATGATTATAATAGCTGCATGGGTAATCAGATCAATATGGCTGAGAAGAGAAAGAGGGAGGAGAAGAAGAATGCACAGGAGGATGAGGTACCCCTTTTCAGAGTTTACAGGAGTAGTACACGATTTCTGCATCTTTCAGAGGAGTAAGTCATGTGCAGGTTCAGATTCAAAAGGAAACCATACAATACCTATGCCAATTGTTAGAGCAGGACCTGCAACCTACCATCCAAAGTGGCCATGCCAGTACATGTCAAGGTCACTACTGCTCTGGTCTTTTTTGCTACCAACACTTTCCAGACACATCTAGGGGTTACATCTGGAATCACTCCGTTTGCCATCTCTAGGTGTATAGAGCAGCCATCTCTAGATGTATAGAGCAGGTCCTGGCTGCCTAGCTCAGGAAGACGCAACACTTTATATCTTTCCCTTGCATAAGACAGGAGCAACACCAAATTATGAGTAACTTTATCAAATAGCACATTTCCCCTCTTTCTTGGGAGCTATCGATTGCACTCACATTGCCATAAAGACAACAGGGGGAGATGAGGCCACCTACCGAATCTGCAAGGACATCCACTCCCTAAACATGCAGGTGATCTGCAACGCGAAGGCATCATCATGAATGTTGTGCCCAAATGTCCAGGAGCCATTCACGATGCCTACATTCTCTTGCAATTAATAATTTATGACTGCTTCCAGCAAGGATACATCACTGGGGGATGGCTTCTAGGTAGAAAGGCACCAATCACTTCTATCACATACCAGTTTCACAGCTTCCTATTATCTCCCTTATATTTAGAATGAATGAGTATTTGCACTGCAGGCCTGCTCTAAACTAGTCCTGTGAACTGTCCCACTCTCAAAGCCAAAAGGTATATCTAACCCAGCTTTTTTGTGGCTTCTCCCCTACAGGTGACAGAGGCTATTCACTCAAAAACCTGGCTGATGCCCCAGGGACTGCTGCTGAGTATTGCTACAACAAGGCAAACTGGAAGACCAGGGCTGTTATCAAGAGAACCTTTGGCTTACTTAAAACACATTTCTGCTGTCTGTACAGATCAGGAGGATGCCTTCTTTACAGCTCCCTTAAAGTCTGCTGTATGCTACATAACCTTGCGCTAAACAGATATATGCCTTCTCCAGAGGAAGACCATAAAGAAAATCAGGATGATGATGATGATGAGGAGGAAGAGGGTCTGATTCAGGCACAATTGCTTGAAATACATTGCATGGATCAAAGACAGGCTATACAACAACAAAAAACCCCATTCTGAAACAAAGACATTTCCAAGTTGACAGTGAATTTATTTACAAAAAAGTGCAAAGACATTTCAGAAGATTAATTTATTTACAAAAAAGTGCACCAAAATAAATGATAACAAAAGAAACTATGGCTTCCTTGGCCGACCTCTTTAACTGGCTTCAGGAAGCTCACAGGGCTTAGGCTGGCCTAACCAAGAACTCCTGCACGGTGGAGTTCTGTCACTACTCATACTGCCCTCAGAGGGCAAAGGAGCTTGTGACAGTTCAAGTTCATGCCTGCAGGAAGGTTCAGATGGGGGCAGCACTGGCTGTGGTGGTGGTGGTAGTGGTGGCAGCAGCATGAGGTGGTGCAGGCAGTGGTGGTGCAGCCACACTCTGTGCCTGCTGAGATGGCAGGCAGACACAAGGTGGTGCAGGGTGAGTTGCAGGTGACTGGGGCACAGGGGGACTTTCAACATGGAGATGTCTCATCCATACATATGGTGTACGCTAAAGTGGAGGGTACTGTATCCAAGGCCCCATGAAATGCCATGGAGCCACTAATGACTGCAGTTGGAAGGGAGCATCCTCTGCAGCATCTCCCTCCACACTGCAGTTTGGTCCCCTGAGGCTGGCAAAGGGCCCATACCACCTGCTGAATACCCTGTACCTCTTCCTGGATAGTCTTACAGAGGCCCTGAGCTTCCTGCCTTACCATATGTTGGAGGCCATGTATCTCCTCCAAGATACTGCCATTTTGCTGTATTAACAGCCTCTCCCTCTGATTGCCACCATTTTATCTTCAGGCCATTGCCCTGGTCAATCAAACTGCTGTCTTGTGGGCTACCCTCCTAGAGATCAGCCATGCTCCTCTTCCTCCAGCTGTTCCTCCTATGGCTGCTCCTCTTCCACCACCATGAGCCATCATTAAACCTCAGGGGCTTCCTCTCCCTCTTCATGTGAGGTGTCACGCATGACTTGCAAGTGACAGTACGGCTTTTCTGGCCCTCTAGGTGCAGGATAAGCCCACTCACTCAGCAGGCTCTTCTACCAAATGAAATAGGTAAATGTCAAAAAATGCCATTCTAAGTGTTTTTTCCTCATGTTAATATCCCCAGTAGTTTCCTCTAGATGGCCCCAGTTCCTAGCCCTTCATTACAGAGCTATAAAGGAGCATACCATTCTTTACCACCCTTCCCCTGAAATAGACTGGATTTGGGAGTCCCAGAGCCAGAAGTAGGGGCTAATCCAGGATGCATTGTGACAGGGTATTTTGCCAAATGCACAGTGTACAATTTCTTACCATTTATAAACTCCGGATGCATTAGCATACCATTAGCTTACTGCATCGGGAGTTTATCCTAAATAATATTGGCATTATAAAATGGGCAGTGAAAATCTGTGCCCTTTTTGTTAGCACCAAGATTATTTCATCATCCTGTTGGGATTCCTGACTCCTGGGAAAGACCAATGAATTGAGACCCTCAGTGTAGAGGTACTATTAGCATTGGAGGGGGTTTTCTAAACAAACAAGATAAACCTTGGCAGCCTTGGAAACATTATTAACAAAGGTCTACCAAAGAAAAGAGAGACACACACAGTTGGCAATATAAAACTGATGTCTTTAAAAACTACTTTAAAACTATTTACAATTTAAAACATTAAAATCAAATAAATAGGACAGGGGTGGGAAAAACGAGAGACCAAAACTATTTACAAAAACAGAAAAAGGAGCCGGGCAATAGGGAGGCCAGAGACTGCAAATTTAGGGGTCTAGTGAAAAAAGCCCATGCGCCAAGCCAAGGCCAGCGGAATCATGGTATGATTCCGCTGGACTTGGGCTATGTCCTAGACTTTCTGGACAAGACCCCTAAGAGCAGCTTCCATCACCCTCAGTCATTCCTACATATGGACATAAGAACATAAGGACATGCCATACTGGGTCAGACCAAGGGTCCATCAAGCCCAGCATCCTGTTTCCAACAGTGGCCAATCCAGGCCAAAAGAACCTGGCAAGTACCCAAAAACTAAGTCTATTCCATGTTACCGTTGCAAGTAATAGCAGTGGCTATTTTCTAAGTCTATTTTCTAGCAGGTAATTAATAGCAGCTAATGGACTTCCTCTATCATCTGCATGCCCTGAGCAAACTGCTGCTGAGAAACAGGCACAGCGTCTGGAGCGGATGCTCCAGATAATGAGCCTTGTTCTCCAACCAGGCCAGCAGCTGATGGAGGAAGAAGTTGAGGGTGATGGTGGCCTCCCTTGGCCAGCAAAAGCTGGCCAGTCTGGGTCTCAGTGTTCCTGTTACCCCAGTCCAAAAGGAAAGAAGTCTCTTCTTGGAGGGGGAAGGGTACTGTGGCCTGGCGTGCGCCTCTGCGAGGGGTTGGACCACCAATGCTGGTGCCTCTCCTGCTGGTGGATGGGGTGGGGGAGGTCAAGGGGGGGGGGGGACGGGACAAGGGATTTTTATCCATACTGGCCCATAATATGTAACACATTTTTCTACACATAAATATAACAAAATTATAGAATAAAAATAAACATATAAAAACATTGAAAGTGCAAACACTGAAACAAGATATAATGCAAATTTTAAATAATTTTAAATAATTATTTAATAAAATCTATATAAATAAAAATGTTAAATAGTTTGTACGTCGTCGCTAATCTCACCAACCGCTTAACCAAATGCGTTCAAATTTGCACACAACATTCACTTCCCATACGGGAAGGATCTTATACACTTACATTACATATAGGTCACACCTGTGACAGGTAATACAAGTTTAAAAATTGCTTGCACAAAACAGCGACATCTGGTGGCCGTCGGCGCAAGCGCAACCTCTTTCACCTTTCACACACACTCACACACCACACCCCATCCCCACACAGGGCTATTGCCTTTCATTCACACTCCCTCATAACACACAGAAATCCACACTCATCACACCACACACCCCCACCCACACGCCTGCCAATGTCACTTACTTCACCCACCCTCCCAAAACACACCAAAACTTGAATTCCTGCCTGCTACATTGCAAAGCCACGCATTTTAAATTAAAGTACCCTCTTCCACCCACCCACACACTGCACTCTGATCACACACTACACCTGAAACAAATCCGTGCTTCTCCGCCGGCACCACAGGAACGGTCCGGGACACATCGCATTCAGTAGGGCCGTCGGATGCCAGCAACTAAAATAGCGCCGGAGAACCTTGTCCTTACTATGCTATATGGAGACAACAATGACGTCAGTACACCATGTGACATAGTAAGGGCAAGAGCCAATCGGCGCCATATCCTCAGCACCATTTTCACCGGTGATGTTTTGCGACATGGCAGCCGGCGGAACAAACCCTACCACATACCCTCGCCACCGGCTGGCAGTTTACACAGGTAGCCGGGGAGGAGCACGGTGGGGGACCGTTCACGGGCGATGGTCACCCGTATGACATAGTGAGGGCAAAGGTAGCGCCGGCGCCATTTTGAATATTGGCAATACGGCCCGCGTGCAGGAGGTCGCTCCCGGACCCCCGCTGGACTTTTGGCAAGTCTTGTGGAGGTCATGAGGCCCCCCCAAGCTGGCCAAAAGTCCCTGGGGGTCCAGCGGGGGTCTGGGAGCGATCTCCTGCACGCGTGACGTCGGGAGCCAGGAATCAAAATGGCGCCGGCGCTACCTTTGCTCTGTCACATGATAAGGGCAAAGGGCCACCGGCGCCATTTCTCTTAATGCAGCCGTGGCCAGAGAGCAGGAGATCACGCTGGGACCCCTCACTGGACCCCAGGTAATTTAAAACATTTTGGTGGGGTTCGGGAGGGTGGGGGATTTGTTTTAAAGGTTCGGGGTGGGTTTTAGGGTTGTTTTGGTGTGCCAGTTTTCCCGCCCTCCCCCGATTTACGATTTTTAATGATTTTAAAAAAACAAAACAAAACACGACAATCAGATTTCCCTCCCCCCCAGCCAAAATCGATCGTTAAGACGATCGATCACACGATTCACACCCCTACAACAGATATCCTGTTTGTTAGATGAAATATTTACTCTTTTTATCGGTATGGTGTTACTATTATGGTGTTTTATATTTTTTGATGTTATTGTTTAATACTTTATGAGGAATGGTGATGTTTCTGTTTACCTACTTAATACTATTAAATGTCCACTAAGAGAATGAAATAAATCCACAAGTTATCAGTCTTCTCTGCAATTCACTATTTTACTTGTTTTATTAAATCTATTGTGAGTGCAGGAACATGGATCTATGACTAATATATTTCTAAACAGACGTTCATACAAGTGGTCTGTGTGTTCACAGTTTCAACTGACACATATTCTTGCTCTACTGTCTTATTAAAATCATGGGTCCTTATTGTCTATATAAGACTACATCATGTCTTTTTCTTTTTTAGTGTTTGGGTACTTGCCAGGTACTTGTGACTTGGATTGGCCAATGTTGTAACAGGATGCTGGGTTTGATGGATCCTTGGTCTGATCCAGTATGGCATATCTTATGTTCTTATGGTAACTAAGATTCAAAAAATTGGCAATTATAAAAATATATCACATATTTTCACACACTATACCATAATTAGTGATATATATATTAGGGATGTGAATCGTTTTTTGATGATTTAAAATATCGTCCGATATATTTTAAATCGTCAAAAATCGTTAGGGCCACGATACAATACCAATTCCCCCGATTTATTGTTAAAAAATCGTAAATCGGGGGAAGGGGGAGGGCAGGAAAACCGGCACACTAAAACTCCCTAAAACCCACCCCCGACCCTTTAAATTAAATCCCCCACCCAAATGCCTTAAATTACCTGGGGGTCCAGCGGCACACTAAAACACCCTAAAACCCACCCCCGGCACACTAAAACCCACCCCGACCCTTTAAATTAAATCCCCCACCCCAAATGCCTTAAATTACCTGCGGGTCCGTAGCGGCGGTCCGTAGCTTAAATTACCCCTGGGTCCGTAGCTAAATCGGGGGAAGGGGGAGAGCAGGAAATCCGGCACCACTAAATCGTGGTGTCTTCAGCCGGCGCCATTTTGCAAAATGGCCGCCTCAAAATGGCGGCGGCCATAGACCAATACGATTTGATGCAAGAGGTCGTTCTGGACCCTTGCTGGACTTTTGGCAAGTCTTGTGGGGGTCAGGAGGCCCCCCCAAGCTGGCCAAATGTTCCTGGGGGTCCAGCGGGGGCCCTGGAGCGATCTCCTGCCGCGAATCGTTTCCGTACGGAAAAAGGCGCCGGCAGGAGATCGACTGCAGGAGGTCATTCAGCGAGGGTTCCGGACCTTATTTAAGCTACAGACCGCCGCTACGGACCCGGGGGTAATTTAAGCTATGGACCGCCGCTACGGACCCCCAGGTAATTTAAGGCATTTGGGGTGGGGGATTTAATTTAAAGGGTCGGGGTGGGTTTTAGTGTGCCGGGGGTGGGTTTTAGGGGGTTTTAGTGTGCCGCTGGACCCTCAGGTAATTTAAGGCATTTGGGGAGGGTGGGGGATTTAATTTAAAGGGTCGGGGGTGGGTTTTAGGGGGTTTTAGTGTGCCGCTGGACCCTCAGGTAATTTAAGGCATTTGGGGAGGGTGGGGGATTTAATTTAAAGGGTCGGGGGTGGGTTTTAGGGGGTTTTAGTGTGCCGGTTCACGATTTTAACGATTTTAACGATACTCTAAACACCCAAACGGCGACGATACGATTCCCTCCCCCTCCCAGCCGAAATGGATCGTTAAGACGATCGAGGACACGATTCACATCTCTATTAAAGATTGGTGTTAGTAATGATTCACATTATGCTCCCCTGAAGAAGCCTATTGAGTGGCGAAACATTTTGGGAGTATAAAGGGAGTGTAAAAAGAAGCATCAATTTGTGGGGAAATGGTGTTATAAAAAAAGGGAGTGCGAAATTGTCTTAAAGATTTTTTTAAATTGTATGGATGTGTGTATGAATGGTAGTTTTTAATGATTGTGTTTTTTGAAAATGTGATATTCACTTGATGTATCTGATAAAGAATACTTATGGTAACTAAAGCAACCAACTTTTGCTTGTGTGACATTACTCTCTCTTGGGAGCTGAGGTGAGATAAATTGGCAAGGAGACCAGATAGAGGACAAATCATAGTGAATTGTCTTTTTAACAAGTCTAAAGCTGCCATCTGGATCAAATAATGCTGTCACCCTCCCACTGGAAAGTCTAAGCATGTGCAAGAAACTATATTTGCTCTCTTGAATTTTGTAGAAATGTATCTTTTTTTAGAACTTCTCAGAGTTAATAAAAATCTTTAAAAACTAGCCTTTGCCACTGGTAAAAGGCTTTTTAAATATTCTCTTTTGCAGTTAGTAATGCCTTGCTCATTGTTAAAAAAACAAACAAACAACAACAGAGAGGCAGTGGCATTGCGTTCTGTGTGTTCCCTGGGGGCAGGGTAGGAGTGGAGTAGAGATTGAAGCAGTTAAAGTGATTTTTCTGTTTCTATTTCATATAAAAGTGCAGTGAGCACATCTGTAATCAGGTTGAAGAGAAGCACAGACTTGCCAACCTTCTTGGTTCTGTTTCTGAATGTGTGTGTGTGTGTGTGTGTGTGTGTGTGAGAGAGAGAGAGAGTGACAGAGACATTTTTGTACAAAAAAGAGTGATAATGTGAGTGGTGGTACAGTATCTATAAATTAATTTGTGATATCAAAATCCCCAGCAGGCACTTCAAATTCCATCATACCACTGCAAGGAAAGGGCAGAGGAAGAAATGGGAAGGGCAGATGATTTTCTGCAGAGTCAGACTGTAGGAAGATATCCTATGTTTTACCACTGAAAGCACCAAATATGGATCATAATATCCAAAGAAGTATTTAGACCAGTATACTGACAGGCCAAAACATTGACACAGCTAAAAAGAATAAACTTTGCCCAGATGTAAACTTTACACCAGCACTGAAGGATGCTTACCAAGATATGCCTCTTTGCAAAAACATGTGTAAATACAACCAAGGCAGAGGGACAATACAACCACTTAAGCTCAAAAGCTGAAGTCACAGACTGGCCAAGGGATATACAGAGGTGAGAAGGACCCTTCCCTTGGATGAAGGGAGAACATTCTAAAATGGAAAAAATGCTGACTCTAGCATATAGATTGGCATACTGACATGGCAGGACCCCTCCTCCCAAAGAAAAGGGGAAGGGGAAAAGACCTGCAATGTGGCAAAGACCCTCCACCCACTACATGATTATGCATGACCTTATGCATATCTATCATCTGGGAAGTATAAGAGAGGGGCAAATAAGGAAAAAAAGGGAGCAAACCTGAAGAAGCCCAGCACCCCTGCTATCGAGGAGGGAAAAGACTAGATGTGACCAGGAGACCAGAGAGAGGACATGCTTTGCTTTGGGTCAGACAGTGACATGGAGTCTGAGACAGTGAGGGACCAAGAGCAGCCCAGCAGCTCTGCTAGTACCAGAACCAGAATCAAGCCCCAGACAGCCTGGTAAGTACCAGACCCAGAAACAAGCCTCCTTCCTGGACCACCTTGAAGCTCTGCCAGTACCAGACTAGAAAGCAGGACTTTCCCCCTGCCCATATTCTCCAGACCTTCAGTCAGAGCCTGCTTCAGAGTTAAAACAGAGGGAGATCAGCTGAAATTTGGTCCAGGGGTAAGTTAGCCATAAATATTAAAATATTAAGCAGGCTAAGGTTCGTGGCATGTTTGAAACCACCCATGGCACAGACGTTTCTTTAGGGTAAACTGGCGCTTAATGGCCAGGTTGTTAGAGACATGAATTATTGTTATCTTCTAAATGCTAAATCCTGCCAAATCTGATAAATAAAAGTCTAATTATGAGGAGAATACATTATATTTTTCCTGAACTTAGGATCATGAAGTGAACTGGGAGGGGAACAGGAAGTGTCCTCTAGCAGACAGGTCCCTGTACCCCTAAACTTACTTACAAGCCCACCTGTAAGAGGTAAACACATTCCTAGTAGCAGTGAGAAGAGATGGAGTCCTGCCCCTAAACTGAAAAGATAACGTTTTAGTGACAGAATGCCAGGAGTGGAAGCCAGCTCAAGCCAACTCAATTGAAATTTGAAGATCCTTTATCACAGCCACCTGTTCCTTTCCCTCTTGGAGCAGGGGCAAAAGGTAGAAGAGCTATCTGAGACTAGCATTATCAGGACACAGCAGCAGAAGTACAACATCCAAAACCAGCAGCATGCTCCTCTATGGATTCTGCTTCTGAGGTAATGACATAGTATTTTCAACAACTGATTCTGAGGAAGAATGTTTTCTGGAATTCCCTGAACTAGAAATCAAAGGACTAATAGCCGAAGAAAATTTGGGAGGTTTAATCAGTAGATTCTTAACCTCCAATGAGGTGATGGGAGAAAGAGATGATACTGAAGTGTTGAGAGAAACCCCTAGGAAAAACAGCAGTTCAGGTACATGTGCTATGTACTTGGCCTTTTTCTTCACAATCCAAAATCCACAATCTTCACAATCCGCAATCAAACTCAAAGTTAGTGCCAGCATCAGTCCATAAAGATGCAGAGAAGAGATTGTGCAAGACATCTTTGGTCTGGAATCACTATAAAGTGAGACAGGACCCATGTTTTGGCCATTATATTCAATGCAGTAAGAATATTAGTTGAGGGAAGATACTGGGGCATTTGAAAATGCTGGTATGCAGCATCACCTGCAAAATCAGCATCTGCTAGCATTAGCATCAGCTGAGGGTGGCAGTATTAGCCTGGGGCCCTCTCTTCCAGTCAAAGCGAAAGCCTGAGGAAAAAGGTTAAAAAGGTGAAGACTTTCACCAAGCTGATCCCACAGCCACTTTCACCAGTCAAATGGCAGGCTAGAAACCTCCTGACATGATGTATGTGTTTGGATAGTATAACTGAGTTTCCTGGCAACATATTCAGTGACCATGTGCTTCAGAGAGCCTAGTTCTGGATAGTTAACTCTCTTCCTGAAAGGAGCTGACACCCCAGAGACAGTACCTGATTTGACTAAAAGCAACAATTCCTATTGGTGTCCGGAAGAAGAAAATACACCCAGGATGCGTGTTAGAACATTCTTATTGGACATTATGAAAAGCTTAAAAACGGTGTGCACAGAGCTGAGAGCTGAGTAGCACAGAAAGAACGCATTTGTTAGCTAATTTGCTACTCCGTGGAACAAATTACTTCCTCATTTCTTTGTCCGCTTTTTCCTTTCTCTGTCTTTTTCACTAATAAACTTGCTTTTAGATCAATCAATTCACTGTGGCTGCATTTCTGAAACCTACATTTACATCATGTTTGTAGTTTGTGTTCCATATCACTGTTCAGAGGCAAGAGGCAGGCAGCATCAAAAATAGTATTCAGGTATATCAGGGAAATGAAGGCCCTGAATGACCAGCGTCTACAGGTAATTGTGAGTAGGCACCTCCTCCCCAAAGAACTTATCTCCTCTCACTGGAGCTCGTTAGCCCGTCCCCAGCCGTTGGACTACTTCCCCCCTTGCCCTACTAGCCACCCTAACACCTCGAAACGCTCTGCTCTATCAGTATTGTTCCACCCGCACTGTATAATCTTTATGGTCTAACCTGTGTTGTCATAGTGCTGTATAATCTGTGTCTCATAGCACTGTATAATCTGCACTGTTCAACTAGCATATATAACCCTCAACTTATATCCTAAACCGTCCAACCTACACCTTATCTCTACAGCATATATCCTAATCTGTATTATCTGCATTGTCTTATCTGCATGGTTTACTTTCTTGCATTGTTTAATCGGCATTGTGCCCTTTCCCTCAGCTAAACACCCTGATACCTTACACCCACCCTGTACTGACCTACACCTACTCAGTCTCCATCCTGCCTACCCCTCTCTCTCTCTCCCTCACCCCCTGCCTCCTTAACCACAATGACCACACAACACATACGCCACATTCACCTCCCCCACAACAGACGCCCCCATTTCCTTCCCTTCCGATCACCCCCCTCTTACAAGTCCCTCCTTCCTATCCTCACGACCCCCCTCAACCAATTGCTAGGACTCACTACCCTCTCTATCATTCTGTTCAATGCCCAATCACTCTCTAAAAAAACCCCCATTCTAAATGACCTCCTCACTGATGCCAATCCAGACATCTGTGCGATCACGGAAACCTGGCTCAAAGAAACATACATAGTCCTCATGAACCAGCTACCGACCCACTCTTACGAATTCCTATCCATTCCAAGACCTAAGAAAAGAGGAGGTGGCATCCTCCTAGCCTTCAAGAAACACCTTAATCTCAAACGTTCCCACTCCACCTCACCCACCAAACTAGAAATCGGCCTCTTCAAGTCCCCCTCTCTACAGATTTGTCTTATTTATGCTCCTCCTGGCTCCATCGAACGGGACCCCTCCCCCTTAATTGAATTCTTATCCGCCATCATTAACATTGAAATTCCTTCCATCATACTAGGAGACTTCAGTCTCCATGTTGATGCCACCCCCCTTACCCTCTCTTGTGAGACATTCCTCACTGCACTCCAAGCAATAGGCCTTAGACAAATTGTTGCCTCCCCCACCCATCAAGCTGGACACTCTCTGGACCTCATATTCATCAACCATTGCTTCCTCCCATCCCACCCCCCCCACCTGCTCCCCTGTACCCTGGTCGGACCACTTCCTCATAGAAGCCTTACTCCCTCTTAACTTCCCCACTACCCCCTCTCCCTTAAACAACACTACCATTACCTTTAGGAAACCCTGCTCAGGAGATGAACTGGCTCTTGCCATCTCCAATGCCTCTACTAACCTTGACTGCTCCAGTCCAGAAACTGCCATCACATCCTGGTTCAGCATAACTCTTGAAATTGCTGACAAATTATGTCCCATCTCCAAACGTAACCTTCCCCAATCCACAAAAAACCATCAACCATGGTACACGATAGAATTAAGATCCCTAAAAAATACCCTCAGGCAGCGAGAGAGAATCTGGCGTAAAGCCCCCTCCCCCCAACTCGCCTCAAGCTACAAAACCGCCCTTCACATTATAGAATAACCACCCTCAAAACCAAACGAGATTTCTATGCCTCCAAGATCCACCAGTACATGTACAACCCGAAAGCCCTCTTCAATTATGTTGCCAACCTCACCAAATCCTCCCAGCCCGCTATCCCTGAAAATGAAGCCACCGCCAAGAGCGAAGAAATCGCCCAATATTTCCTCGCAAAAATCACTAATATCCTCCGCAGTTTTCAACACCCTTCTCCTTCAACCCCCCCTTCCCCCCCCCTTCAACCTTCCCCCACTACACCTACCCTCCGAACCCTTGAACTGACCTCCTCTAAAGAAGTGGAATCTATTCTCAGAAAACTCAAACCCGCATCCCACCCCTCAGACACCATTCCCACTAAATCCCTCCTCTCCATTCCAAATTCTATATCCAAACCTATCACAGACATTATAAATTTCTCCCTCTCTTCAGGCTCTGTCCCAGATGCCCTCAAACAAGCTATTGTCAAGCCCCTCCTAAAAAAAATGACATTAGACCCCAAAGACCCCGCCAACTTCCGCCCTATCTCTAACCTGCCCTTCCTCTCCAAAATCATGGAAAAGATTGTGAACATCCAACTTACAGAATATCTTGAAAACAATAACATCCTGCATCCAGCCCAATACGGCTTCCGTAAATACCTCAATACAGAAACTCTCCTGCTCTCCCTCACAGACCACTTGCTCATAGGCATGGACCAAGGCAACTGTTACCTCCTCGCCCTCCTCGACATCTCAGCTGCCTTTGATACCATCAATCACAACTACCTCATCAACCGCTTAACTGAAATAGGCATCTCAGGCCTAGCCCTGCTATGGTTCAAATCCTATTTATCTAACAGAAAGTTCTCTGTCAAGATAGGAAATGCCAATTCCACACTCTAACCCCTGTCTCAAGGTGTCCCCCAAGGCTCCTCCCTCTCCTCTACCCTCTTCAATATTTATCTCACTCCTCTATGCCAGCTCCTCATAGACCTCGTCCTCAAATTCTACCTCTATGCAGACGACGTGCAAATCATCATTCCCATTCACAACTCTCTCTCAGATGCCCTTGCATTCTGGAACACATGTCTCGCCAACATAAATGACTTCCTCACCAACATTCACCTCGCACTAAACTCCTCCAAAACAGAGCTGCTCCTTATCTCTCCTCACCTCCCTCCTAAACCCCTGATCTCCAACGACCCAGCTTTCAGCACCATAATGTCCCAACCCACTGTAAGGGACCTTGGGGTAATTCTAGATCAACAACTCAACCTAAAAAAACAGATCAACTCCATCCTCAAAGAAGGTTTCTTCAAACTCAATATTCTGAAGAAACTTAGACCCCTCCTCCACTATCATGACTTCCGCACTGTCATCCAAGCGACCCTCTCCTCTAAGCTTGACTACTGTAATGCCCTCCTCCTCGGTCTACCCTCCTCCACCACCAAACCCTTACAAATGTTCCAAAATGCTATCGCCAGAGTCATCACCAACTCACAGAAAGCTGATCACATCACTCCCATACTCAAAGAACTTTACTGGCTCCCCATTGCATCCCGTATTCTCTTTAAAATCTTAACCATAGTACACAAATCCATCCACTCTTACAACTCTAACTGGCTTGACGAACCCTTTTGTCCCACATGCTCTGAACGACCCATCCGATCTGTCAACAAAGGCACCCTCTCTATTCCCCCTTTAAAAAAAGCCCACCTCTCCTCTACCAGGGATCGCACACTATCCATTGCAGGCCCCAAACAATGGAACGCCCTCCCTACCACACTCAGGCTGGAGCCATGTTACTCCAAGTTCAGAAAAAAAAACGTGGCTCTTCCGACAAGCCTACCCAGATTAATCCCCACACCTCCTCCCCCCCCCCTTCCAGCCCACCTAAATTGAACCCATTTGTATATAGACTTCTGTAAGTAACTTGTTTAAGCCTTTATATATAGACCTGTAAATAGCCCGTTTCAGTTTTAATGCTTTAATTTCAATGCCTTCTGCTCTATGTATATTCCCCCCGGTTTCCCCTCCCTGTTGATTGTAATTTCAGCCTATTAGTTACAATGTGAACCGGTATGATGTATGCTTACTAATACCGGTATATAAAAGTTTTCAAATAAATAAATAAATAAATAAATTGAGAATATGGGCTTTAAGTGTCTGCTACATTTATTAGTCCTCAATTGCAATATTACGCTCCATGACTATATTCAGTAGAATAGGAATAGCCTAGTAGTTAAAGCAGTGGGCTAAGAACCAGCAGACCAGGGTTCGAGTCCTGCTGTTGCTCTTTGTGACCTTGGGCAAGTCACTTTACCCTCCATTGCCTCAGGTATAAACTTAGATTGTAAGCCTTCTAGGGATAGGGAAATACCTACAGTACCTGAATGTAAACAATGTGATATCTGAGATCAAATGTCAGTATATAAAAATAAATAAATGTTATCCCCATCCTGTAAAACTAGTGCCTTAGCCTCATAAAGATGTAGCTGGCTACAGCAGAGAGGAGTAGTGTGCATTTCACCAATGTTATGCACATTTATCTCACCCTTATGGCATACTGGTAGGACATGGCTGAGGCAGGGAAAGGGAATGCCACTAGCTTGGAATGAGCATCAGGGTGCAGGTGGGCTCTTTTGCACACCCAGGTGATAGATAGCACTCATATGTTGCATGATATTCTATCATCCATAAGAAAGATGCTGGAGGGTTGGCTGCTAGATCAGAGACGCAGTGGTGAAAATAAAAAGGGCAGAGGAAGATGGAAGCTATCAGGGGATCCAGTGTTTTGACCATTTTCTGTATCTTGCAGTGAGGGATGCATTGGGGCTGGGGCCCAAGGAACATGATATTCCAGTCCTGAAGGACCTAATAGATAGGTGTAGGAAAATAGTGGGGCATTTCCATCAAAATGTGAAGGGGGCGCCAGCTTCACCATGAGAAACAGGAAGAATTTGAGATTCCTCATAAGCATTTGATTCACGATTTTGCCACCCACTGGAATTCCAAATTTCCGATGCTGCAGAGATTAGTGCAGCAGAAGACATCCCTTCTTTATCTGGAAAAAAAAAAAAGCTA